>NC_135401.1:11567537-11572537 GCF_051989625.1 Stigmatopora argus | reverse complement strand
CAACTATCTGTAGCAAGCTGCACAAGCAAATATACGTATCCTAAATAATATTTATATTGTATGAGGTTATTATTGATGCTTTTTATGTGTTGCAGCTGTAGCTGCAGTAAAGCTTTCATAGCCATAAAATAGTTATTGAGGGTTGGATTAATTCAGACATAGATGTGAATGCACAAAAAAGTGGACACAAAAAAAGAATTGTTATCCTTTTATTTTATGCTCCATATTAGTCTGATACACGTTATTATGAAAACTATTTTTGTGTTTCTATTTTTAATACGCATGACCGAGGTCAGAGTTCAAATCGCCGCCGTCATTCTTCAAAATGGCAGATGAGCCATGACCGAGTACGGCAGTGGACTGCAGAGCAGCTCAGAAGTGACGATTTACCGAAGAAAGAACTGATAAAGTTCTCACACGACAATGCAGTGCATTTGGTATGTTGTCATTTGGGGATTTTGAAGCTCCAGTTCTCATTTTAAGAGTGCTTTTTGACGGGTAGATGCTTCCTTGGCGTGATGTAGCCTCACGTGGTTGGAGACAGAAGAACGTTTGCAAACAAATTGGCTACATTGCGTTACCTCTAGTTCTTTATGTTTAATAAGAAATCATTCCATTGTGTTTCAGTTCCTTGACGAGCACCGATTGCTGGGAAACATCAAGAATGTGGCCAGAAAGAAGCAGATTCTCGACGCCTTTACGAGCTGTTTGTCAGGAAAGTGAGTCATTTTTTATATTCTATTTTCTCTCTCCGGGTAATAATTAAATGTCGGCGTTCAGTATTCAAGGCTTTGCTCCATTAGCTTGTTTTTCATTATGGTACATTTGAATTTTTAATGAAAACCAGTGGCGGTCCGTGAATTTCCTAGTGATGCCTTCAGCTGTCGGAATCAATCCAACCCTCAAAAACTATTTTATGGCTATAAAACCTCTACTGCAGCTACAGCTGCGACACAAAAAAATCATCAATAATAACCTCATACAATTGAAATATTATTTAGGAATATAGCCATATTTTACTCACCAAAATCCAACCTCCTTCTTTTCATGTGTCATTTTCACTTAAATAGAAGCAACCGTGTGTACTCAAGGGTTTCCAAAAATGACATGGTAAGGTGTGGCCACTTCATGGTTTAGAGCAGGGGTGTCAAACATACGGCCCGCGGGCCGGAACCGGCCCCCAAGGAGGTTCGATCAGGCCCGCAGGATAATTTGAAAGTGGAAAAAAAATGCATAAAAGACATGGAATTAATATTTTTAATTCGCTGCAATTCATGGATTATCCGATAAGGGGCGCACTCTTTCCATCAGAGTAGAAGACAAGCCGCATCACTGAGACAGACTGAAAACAGCAGCAACTCCATAAATCTTCAGTATGTATTGTATGTGTATGTATGTTTTGTATGAAGTTTACAGATTTACAGGACAGGCGAACACTTTCTTCATTACACATTTAAAATCACTCTCCTTAGTTTGTAAGGTGCACGCAGGGATTACATTTAGATTTTATATGCGTATGTGTAAGTGGTTTAAAAATTCCTTTCTTTAAAAGTCTCATTTAATCTTAAAGTGCATGACTATATTTTTCAGTACCAATTAAAGTTTTGTGCCTTTGAACAATCAGTGGGATCAGTTGCAATGCATATTTGTGAATGATAAAAGTCAATTGCACATTTGTCTAAGGAAATATGAGGTGTTTCATGAAATGTTTTGTAAAAGGATAGTTCATTCAATTTCAATATTTTCCTAATGTTCTTGTGCTTCTTTACACCAAAAACAAAGGAAAGACATGATATTTTGGTTATTTATAGCAGAGCATGGTATAATTTTAATGGTCCGGCCCACTTGACATCTCCCTAGGCCGTATGTGGCCCACGATGCGAAATGAGTTTGACACCCCTGGTATATAGTAAGGCTTTTTTTCTTTAAAAAACGACATAGTATAGTAAGGCTTTTTTTCTTAAAAAACGACATAGTATAGTAAGGCTTTTTTCCTAAAAAACGACATAGTATAGTAAGGGTTTTTTCCTAAAAAACGACAGTGTATATAGTAAGGCTTTTTTTCTTTAAAAAAAACGACATAGTATAGTAAGGCTTTTTTTCTTAAAATACGACATAATATATAGTAAGGCTTTTTAATTTGTAAAAAATGACCATGTATAGTAAGGCTTTTTTCTTTAAAAAATGACCATGTATAGTAAGGCTTTTTATTTTTTAAAAATGACCATGCAAAGTAAGGCTTTTTATATATAAAAAAAAAAACGAACACACTCTTTTACAGCATCAAGACTACAAAAATGGCGACTATAGTACGTCATCTTCCAAACATGGTCATTGAGTCGGGAGGACAAATCACCTCCTATGGGCGTGCGTAAATTATGCACATGCGCAGCACCGCGCCCCTTGGCTCAGCCATCTCCATGCCGTCGGTCGAACGACTAGCAACCAAACGAGGTAAGCCCTAGACTAGAGCAATTTACTGGCTTATGTGCATTTTTAACACCCTACCGGGAGATTTTTTTAGGAATCAATTGAGCCAAAACGCCAACAAATCTGTTAGTTTATTGCCAGGTCGAACACACCGTCGACATTTGAAGTATGGGCTCCTTGGCATGTCACTAGCTAGCTTAGCATTAGCCTCACGACATTTGACTTCAAAAGTATTTTGTCCGTATTCTCTCCATTATTGAGTCGTGGGGGAAGACTTAATTTTATCAAACAAAGCCGAGATATCAACGGTCAGTTTGCCAGGTGAAGGTGTGTTGAATGTAATGATAGTTTTCACTGCGATTGCTAAACGCCCTTTTCCAATTTGTAATTCTGTTTTAAAACAAAAATCATTTATACAAAAATGTCAAGCCGACTTTCCCCTAACTTTTAACATCAGTCTGTATATTGAATTCCTTTGTCTGGAAAGGGGAAATTAGCACCGAGCACTCACTAACTTATTTTCATTCTTTATCTTGATCATTTACTTTGAGTTCTCTTTCCTGTAATAATTGTTTGCACTTCCCAAATAGCTTGGTTCAATCAAGATGCAGCTATTCCCGTGTGTCCAGAACCATGCACACCCTTGAGGGGAGAGGAGACTGGGCCAAGGTATCAAGGTAATACTAATTACCCCCCAAAAAAACCACCTAAACCTATCTGTTGAATCTCCAGTCTATGTATATGATAACTTTTGCTCTATTTTTTTTTTTGCATTTACCAGGTCCATGGTGATGTCCAGACCCTGGAGGACCAGGTGATCTTCCCAGGTTGCCCACTTGAAGATGATGCATCGTCTCTGAACTCTGCTCTGAGGTTAATACCGTATTTTTACGCCTATTTGGCGCATCGTTTCTTACGCCGCAGTGTCAGTAACGAGTGCTATTTCTGTATTTTAGAAGCATATGTATTTCATATGGATGAAGATCGAAATGCGATAGCGCTGGCTACCGGAAGCAGCTTATTTCCGGGTTATATTGTAATGTATCCAAGTCAAAACATTCCAATCTCACATTATTTTATTGACTAAATTTGCAATTTACTAACCCCGTCTTATTTTATAGGTGATGTCCCGATCCCTAAGGTGAGGAGGATTTCTTTTTTTTTTCAATCAGAAATTTCAATAAAAGAGATTTAAGTGTCATTTGTCTTTGTTAAAACACTTGGAGAAAAAAGACCCAAGACCCTCAATGGTCTTTTTTTTCTTTGGTGTTTATTCTAAATGTTGCTTTTGTCTACAGGTGGCGAACACCAGCTATGCCAATCAATGTGATCCTAAGTGTGCAAATGTATTTCTTTGAATAAAAATTCTAAAATGTCATGTTGCTTGCATTCCTTTGCTAGTTCTATGAAGAAAAATACATGAGTATATTTTAAAGGTTTTATTTTCCCACAAAATGGGGTAATTGAGAAGTTCACAGATCTTCCAGCATTTAAAGATGAGGTGGTGTTTCCATTGATGAATCCCTTCTTGGCACTGGATGGAATTCTGGGGAGGAAAAAAAAAGAGAGTCTATTGTGCTTTGACCAAGTCCAACATTAAAAAAAATAGACTGGGGGTTAGTTAGGTCAAAAGATTTGACCAAAAAACAACACTAAGTTAGGTTTTACCAACATGAGAAAGACCCATCTCTCTTTTCAGATGTAGTGGGAGATATGGAAAACATACTGGATAGGGGCCCTCAAGATGTTGGTGTCAAAGGCTGTGCCACGCTCCAAAGTCACCTTTCTTTAGCGTTGATTTGGTAAACTTGGGTGGACCTTGAAGAGAAGCAAAATAGAGTATTTTTAGTACACATGACATGAAAATAATAAATCAAATAACCTGAAAAACAGGTCTTACGTCATACACGACTTCTTTGGTCTTGTAGATTTGGACAGCTTCCACCATCTCCGTGGCTTTAAACTTCTGCAAAACACCACAGCATGATTATGCCATTGCTTATTTAACCATTTTGATGCACAAATGACTCCCATTCAATCAAAAAAATAAAATACGTCTCACAAAGCTCTTAGACGGAGGAAAAATGGTTGTTTAAACGAGTCAAAAATGACCCCTGCGCTACGGTTGAATGAATGTCTCGCTTAGGTTTTGTCAAAACCACAATTAAAAATCAAAAGGTCCAAGCCCTGAAGTCTTCCTTTAGGAAAGGGAAGGGCAAAGGTATATACGTATTCTAGAAGTGTACTGTTTATTCCTTACACCTCCACTTGATGGCACTAGTGTGTGATTTACCCACACAGGAACTTGCTATTAAAAATCAACGCCAACCCAGTTTAAGTGTCTTCCTTCAAAATTGGAGTGTATCATGATGCTAAACAAGCTAATTTAGGAAAGCCGTGAACACTGGTCGCTGATATCTAAACATTACTGTGACAACAAAATTTCCCGAATACGGGATGAATAAAGTTATCCAATCCAATTACACGGGTAGAGGAATTAGAAGCTATTAAAAAAATACTCACTTTGCCGACAAACTGCTCCTTTTTGGCCGTTATGGCCACATTCTTGA
>NC_135401.1:11480037-11562537 GCF_051989625.1 Stigmatopora argus | reverse complement strand
GTTTTTTTTGTGCCACACCATAGTTTGGGGTAAGCACTGCGAAAGCTCAAATGTAGCGAGGTTTTCAAAACATCACAGAAATGATATCAAATATTTACCCAAAGCTGGACTTCATGCTTTCTAATTCAGAATCATAAGCAGGAAAGAAAGACTCGTCTATTTAGCTTTTTTTTGTTGAGTTGTGAACTTGTCTACCTAGAGGCATTATGAACATGTGGCTGTGTGTTGTGTTAGTGTTTACACTGCTCTAGACAGGGTGAAGGCGTCTCTAGTGGATGCTTTTCGAGAACGCCGGGATGACGAAGCGTGACGCCCATCTGATGGTGGCTCTTCAAGGGTGAGCGAGCCTCCTTCCTCCGTGAGACGTGCGGATCTACTCCTCCTTTCTTTTGGCTCCGGGGATCTTTGCTTGGATCCTGGGCACAAGTAGGAATTGCGTGTTTCGGGTCGGATTAAGTGGGCCGTTAGACAGCAAAGCACCTCTCTTTTTATGGTGCTCAAATGAGCCTGTGAGTTAGGTTTTGCTAAAAAAGGAGAAAAAAGTGCAGCCGCAACTACCATCCCCTCCCTTCCCTGTTATCACATTATCCAATGACTTTGAAGGCATTGTCATTGTTTATCAATGAGTTAACAAACTGGCTGCCATTGAAATTTTATGTTATTGAGGAACATGAGATATATTTAACTTATGAAGTACAGTGGTACACCGACATACGAGTGCCCCGACGTACGAGCAATTTGAGATACGAGTAAAATTTCGGGCAAATATTTATGTTGAGATACGAAACAAATTTTGATATACGAGTATACAGCGGACGCGAGAGGCTGCTCATAAGATCACGGGCACTGTCTTTCTGGTCGCAATTCCCTCGTGTAATGTCTCTACGAGCACTGGGCGGAGCGCTGCATTTTTTTTTTCCAATGTTTTTTTTCACATTAGACAGTGCGAATGGCGGATCGATCGCTAATACGAGAGGAGTATACCTCTACATACGAGCAGCTCTACCTACGAGATGCTCGAGATACGAGGAAAATTTCCAGCAAATAATTAGCTCTAGATACGAGAAAAAATTCGAGATGCGAGAAAGCCAGGTGGCCATGACATGAGAGGCTGTTTATCATTGTAGCACACTGTCTTTTTTGCCGCATCCCTTTCGTGTATAACAGATATCTACGAGCACTGAACGATTTCTTCACACGAGTTTCTCCTACACATGGACCAGAAAACAGACAACGCGCATGCGCGGGCAAAAAGAGGGCTTTCTGGGTAGTGAAGTATACTTGTGCACACAACACCGATAGCCAATGGCACCCTTTCTCAGAATGAAACTTCATTATCCACAATCAATACGTGGGTAGGCTGTTATTCCTTCCTTAGCCCGTTAGTTCCCGCGATCGCTCATTCAAGACTACTTCTCGTTGGCAAGTGGTCGTGCGTTCTTATTGTGAGGACATTTGTGTGCATCATTTTCGGAATATTTTGAAGGGAATACAACAGCAAACAGCCCATCGATAGCGAACGTGAGGGTGGAGGCGTGGCAAACAGCTAATCCAGCCAGAAGGTATAAAATGTTTTGTGTAAAGTTACATTAAACGTATGTTTGAGTGTGTCTGTAGTATATATTAGTCCAAGTTAATTTAAATTTGTTTGTTCAGTTACGAGTGCGTTGTCGTGGAAAGAATTAAGTTTAGTGTAAGGTTAGATTAAATTTATTTTTGAGTGTCTGCATCGTAATCCAAGTTCATTTAAATTTGTTTGTTTTATGTTACGAGCGCGTTGCCGTGCAAAGTCTCTCTCTTCCCCCCTCTCTGTCACTCTCTCTCCCCTCTGCGAAATCCGTCTAATTTTAGTACTATTAAACCACAAGTTATTTGTTACTTTGTTAATAGATGGCGAATTAGAAGAAATAAAAATGTTTTTCCAATCCAATATCCTGTTTTGGGTGTTTTTTCAGAGGGTTGGAACAAATTAATTTGTTTTTAGTTCATTTCTATGGGAAACGGTCATTTGAGTGACGAGTAAATCGACATACGAGCTCAGTCCCGGAACGAATTAAGCTCGTATCTCGAGTTACCCCTGTACCGAAAGAAACAAGAAGTCTGAACACTCACTTCCCCACCACGGAGTTGACGTGGGTCCGTATTAGTCCCACATATTGATCAATCTGTGCCTAAAAGCAGGGGAGAATTACAATTAGGATTTTCAAAAGCCACTATTTTTCTCCATTAAACATTTTTTAAAACCTCACCTGGTGCTTCTCGTAGACCACAGGCATGGTGAACATGGAGACCACAGCTGTAGGCGTAAAAAGAGCGAAAGGCACTTAATCTTGCATCCGTATCCACACCACGCAATGACAAAGACACGCTGCCCTACTTATGATTACGTAAACGCTAATAATAACCTGAGTGTATCCAGTTCATACCAAGACATTACTACTGAGGTGTCACACAAAAGAAAAAAAAAGCAGTCTTCACGAGTTGGATGAAGATGAAATGCGAGGCGAGTCAGGTGACCTCACCTAGGATGAGTAGTGTCAGGCCGTTGAAGAGAGCTCCCACGTAGGTGAGGAGCCACATCAGCACGGCAAACTGGGCACAAAAAGGGTTTTCAGAAGATTTTTACAACGTCAAAGCCTTCCCAAATATTTCCACCAAACGTGGACTTAACAAGGAATGTTTAAAGCTAATCTGCCGTGTTAGACATGCTACTTTCACGCGTGGTAAAGCCACAGGGCAACTGGCGTGGTAGTGTGCGGAATGTGTGGGCTCCCCCTTGTGGTACGAAAAAGGTGGACTGAATGATTTCGCTACAGTTCAGTTGTATTCCACTTGGTCAATGACACAATGGTTGTCATTGATTCAAAATGGATGGGACGTCCAAACTTAAGCATTCCCAGCCAGTCCTCGCAGTGCAAATTAATTGGACATCTACCATTATCAATGGCAAGCAATGAGTTAGATACACTGAGATGTATTTAAAAAAATATTTTTATTAATTAGTGTACTTTTGGATGAATTCCTTTTTTATTTCATTTCCCTTCTTTTTATTTTTATGAATGCTTCATCGTAAATAATCATAAGTAAAAGAGGCGAATATTGATTAATAGTAAAATATATACAATTATAAATGAAACCTGGTGTTTCCATATTTGTGATCAAAAACTAAAAATGAGTCCTGGTGTTCACGTTCAGTATGTTGACAACACATTTGATTCATGTAAGTAAATCATATATTATGGGCAATTCGACCCAAAATGTCCAAATATGTGAATACCAAGATATATAGTCATTTGCTCTATAAAGGCTAAACTATAAAACATTCTCATTTAACGTCACTGTATCTTTTGAAATATTTAGAAACTACGTCTTGGAGTAGTAATCCAAATACATCACCCTTCAATTTTTTTTAAATATATATATTTTTAAATAAAACACTAAGACTGTGGTTTATGAAAAGAACTAAAAACTCACCTATTTCTCCTACAACTTTTTGTTTCATTACTGCAACATCTTATAGGTTATTGCCCGCCTTTTGACGGTGGTTGACGTCCAATCCATTTTGACTGGGAGGGTTGGCAGCGATCATTCACTGTACATTAGACTGGATGTGTTTAGCTGTCAGCCATGGCGGCGGTACCCCGAGAGCCAATTATATCAAGGGTCGAATCCCAACCACTCGGTAATTTGAGCACACTTTTCCAGTCTTACATTGGAAATCCTAGAGCAGTGTTTCCCAACCGTTGTCTAACTGCGGCACCCTTTTTCCATTGCAAAAATCAACTGAAAATATTCGCATTTAGAATTCTGTCATCTATATTTACAAAATAAAATAACATTCTAATCAACCGTTTTATCAAAGAAAGCCATAAAAAGTCTTTCAATATTTAATCAAAAAGTTGCCATCCGCGGACACTGAACAATGTGATGTAAAAATAAGTGATGTACCAATTTAATTCTTTTAATTTTATCACTTATAACTTCAATCTCTGACACAGACTTTACGTGTCCAAAAATTGATGCCCGTGAAAATAAACACATCAGTTCACGTTACGTTAAAAATAAGCAACAAAATGACCTTGATCTTGTAATATTGCAATTGAATCATGAAATATTACAAAATGTTTGTCATTTTTCCGTTTTTTATCTAGCAATATTGAGATTTTTGTTTCAGAATATTACAAGGCATGGCCCTGGCACACCGGTTGGGAAACACAGTCAAGATTTAGTGACAAAAAATGGCCTACTGGTGCTAAAATATGGAAAAGTGACAGTATGCAAACCTTCAAAGAGTCAATGAGATCTTGAACCAGGAAAAGCCTGCGCAGCTCCTTCATGCAGGTGTTGGTATAGAGTAGAATCTTGTCAGCGTATTTGCTAATTTGGTGCTGGGATAACGAGATTTCCATCTCCAGGTAGCCTCTGAATGGACGCAAACATAGAAACGTGATCGTTATACCAAACTTTGGACGGATCACGATAAATGGCGACGTGACGATCGTCTGACTTGAAAGGGTGGCCCTCGTCGGTTTTCTGCACGGCCTGGAGCACCGATTTGTAGATGCGGAAGCTGATGGTGGCGGAGAGAGCAGCCAGGGCTAAGTAGGCCCCGACGCTGACCACGCTGAACTGGGTCAGGGAGAAGAGGAGCAGGAGCACGCTGCTGAACACGGCCCCTGACTGCTTCACATTCCTCCAGTAGAGCAGGTCAATTGCTGGGTTGTGAAGACAAAGAAAAACACGTTTGTCACGCCACTTTTCCATTTGCATTTGAGGTAACTCTTAGAAACGATGACAATTTTCTTCTAGGGCTGTCAAAATGGGCAGCCTTTGTACCTCTTTCATACATACGGAATATTTTTTTTGTCTGACACGGGTGCCAAAACACCAGAATTTTGAGTGTTTTGCACTTTGCTCAAATTCTTATCCACAGGTCAATTTGTTCTTTGGCTTTACCTTCTTTTGTCGCCGGTCTTTTGGTCGCCGGTCTTTTGGTCGCCCGTTGTCGCGGTCCGGGCGACCAAAAGACCGCGACCAAAAGACCGCGACCAAAAGACCGGCGACCAATCGACCGCACACGTTTAAAATGCCCCAAACTCATCACGAATTACCCTGGAAATGCCCCCAAAACAGCAAAAAGCCACAAATGAACAGAAAACATCCTGAAAATTCCCCCCAAAAACATTAGTAACTGATCAAAAATGTACCCTAAGTGACAACTCATTTCACTAGCAGTGGATACACATCTTTCAGTGCCATTGACGGTGCCAGAGGTCCAATCCGTTTTGAGTGGTTCATTCTCTAAAACGGTTCTGACCAATGGCGGCCAGCAAGTTAACTTAATTGGCCAAAAATAAACAGGTACAGCCCACAGAAGATCTAGTTGGCATGAATGCGGCCCCGCGGACCAAAGTGTGGTTGACAGCCTTGCTCTACAAGAATAAGCCATGCATCTGGGTTATACAGCCATACTGCACCCTTATTGGTTTATCAGCGCAAACACCTGGTTCACTCTCACATACATGAGTATACATCTCGTCCAATCAAGTAAAATAGCAGGCTTCCTATTGTGCATTTAACCTGAAGCAGAGAGTTAATGATTGCCCCGTCCGAATGCAAAATCAGCATTTTCAAAGATAACGGTTCAGTGTGACATGGCCAAACGGACTGATAAGCGGTCAGTGATGAAGGATGAAGAGGATTCATGGTCAACTTGGTTGTCCAACCCTACTTTTGGGGAGGGTCAGAGTGCAATTTCCAAAAGTGCTGCCAATAGCCGTAATTTTCACCGAGCAATTCGGTGTGCATTTTCCGGTCTTATCGTGCACGCATTCTGAAATGAGTTGAATCGCTCCTGGGAAAGATCCCTACGGTGCCTTCCTCTTCGTCCCCGAGCAATGCAACTGCGTTTTCGCCTGCTCTAATTTTAGCCGTCGAGCTGTGAATGGCATAGCTATGACAGCCATCTTTGCTTGCCTCTGAATAGGCATCTGCGGAGTGTGAAAAAGAAGCTCGGCTACATCTCGCGCCACTATTTTGACATCTTGGACACACACCGTAACCTTTCTCCCCTTACTTTCTAAGGCATTAATATGAATGAAATATCTCCTCTCAGGGAGAGACAAGTCACGTAGGACGAAAAAAAGTCAGAGAGGAGTTGGGCACGGGATCGACGGGCTCTCTCGTCCGTGACGACAAACTGGGCCCGTTGGAGATGATGGGAGGATAACGCACGTGCTCAGGTGTGTCACTCTTTCATGAGTTGCACCCCACATAAACACATAACAAAAGCAGCTTTACTGTCGAGTTGTGTCAATGCGGCCAGAGTTTAAAGCATGAGTTCACTAGAAGCGGGTACTGACCTGCGGCTCCCATGGCTGAACAGAGAAAGAGGCAGCTGCTATATTCGTGGACAAAAGGAGAGTGTGTGAGTGTGTGTGTGTTGGGGGGGGGGGGCTCTCGTGCCCCCCCAATACACACACACTCCACACAGGAAAGGAGGGACTTAAACCACAAGACCAATCAGCTCCTCTCTGATGCCTGACAGGTCTTTAACCCTTTATAAAGCAATCATTTAACATGATGGATGCCACCATTTCCGCTGACAGACCGATCGTTTTTGGTCAGAAGTGGACGTCTATTGGTGTCAATGGCCGGTAATGGATTAGATCTAACTAAATTAGGAAATATTGGGAGCATAACCACAGTTTTGTTCCTTTTAATTAATTAATTAATCAATTTCTTTATTTTTTATGTATGCATACATAATTTTATCTATTTATAAAACATACTTTAAAATATTTTGGGGAAAAATAGGAAGAAAGAAATGTCACTATACTGGCATCCACATATCTGCACTGAAACATGCATTTACAGCCAGTTCTCCCAGTTTGAAATGAGGTAGTCCATCATTTTCAATGGCAGGCAATGTGATAATAGTAAATATTCTCAAATCCATTTAACTTACTTTTCTTTTAAAACCCCCAAAATCGATTTAAAAAAGGTGTGTATATTATATATATATATATATATATATATATATATATATATATATATATATATATATATATATATATATATATATATATATATATATATATATATATATATATATATATAATATACACACCTTTTTTAAATCGATTTTGGGGGTTTTAAAAGAAAAGTAAGTTAAATGGATTTGAGAATATTTACTATTATCACATTTTATATATATATATATAAAAAATATATATATATATATATTTTATATATATATATATATATATATATATATATATATATAATAAATATATATATATAGATAGATATGTGTATATATATATATATATATATATATATATATATATATATATATATATATATATACATACATACGTGTGTGTGTGTGTGCATACATACACCTACGTATACATACACACACATTTCAAAACACTTGTACTAATGCATTTCTTATTTATCATATTGAGTATGTTGTTGGGGGCCATAACTAGAGTGCATTTCTGTATATATTTTTATTTATTTATTTAGGGTTAAAAATAATTGTGTGGCCTACATGAACCAAAATGTGATGCCCACATATGTGGATGCTAGGGGTTAAGGCCTGTTTGTTTTTTATTACTAGACTAGAAATAGTCACTTGCCCTATAAAGGATTAGGGACGGGGCGGGGGGGGACCTATTGAGTTGGGTTGGCAATGAATCACAATGCAGTTCAGTACACTTACATTTTTTAAAATCTTTTTGCATGGGCGTCTAGGGGCAAAGTTAAAAGCAACACATCAAGACTACCATTTCATGCATTCACATCCAAATGTTATCACTTCCACAGACGCGCCCATTTTTTGTCAGGCTGTATCACAATGGCCCGGTGGCAAGAGTCAGCCGAGCACCTGCCTGATGCAGTTACCATAGTTACGGCGCTCGCTCCATTTTATCTCCAAGATACGAAAAAGGGAGGGGAAATCTTGTTCCTTTGGGAACAGAAGGATTCATTTTGTCTGAATCTGGGGACGCGCAGCAACAAAATGTGTGCGCGCACCCCCGTGAAGATCAAGACTGCCACTCCCTTTCACCGTGGAGCACAAAAGGGACAACATCAGACTACCATCAAATGACTAAAACCAGAGACGTGGTCTTATTTCATAAGCACAAATGCTCATTCTTTAACAAATGAATGTTGTGATGCTGAGACCAGGTTAGGCCTGTTAGCTTTTAGCATCCATCCTCATCCTTGCGTAAAGAAAACCAGAGCAAATGATGATCACCCGTGACAAGAATATGAATCCCCCACCCTCCTATTTTTCTTCTGAACTGAAACTAGTTTAGCTTGACCTCATTAAGTCACTGAAGACTTCCTTGTGGCTCCAAACAAGTGTTCTATTGCTGAGAAGTTTGAACTTTGAGGACATTCATCTTCTGAACAGCTTATCCTAATAAGGGTCGCCGGGGGGTGCTGGAGCCTATGCCAGCTAACTAGGGGCCCTGAATTGGTGGCCAGCAGGATGCAGACCACCATTCACGGTCACACATATACCATTTTGAGTGTTCAATCAGCCTACTCTGCAGGTTTTTGGGATGTGGGAGGAAACCGGAGTACCCAGAGAAAAGCCAAGCAAACTTCACAAGGTTAGGACCGACCTGGGATCGTACATTTGACCCCCAAACTGTGAGGCCAACGAGCCAACCACCCGGCTGCTGGGCCTCTATATAAATATTACTCACCAAAATAGAAGCTGAGCTCGAATAATTTTGTGGCTGATGGAATAATTAGCAGTTTGTAAAAAAAAGGCTTTGCCACTCACAACTGCTTTCAGTGTTTTCAAAAGTTTGTGGCATTTATCTTAATTCCCTTCTACCCACATTGTATCATTTATGAGTCATTCATCGAGATGACAAGGAATGACTACATAATGTCATGTCATAGATCAGATTATTATTCATCTCCTTTGAGCATGAATTATACAATGACTGCTTATTTTTGGAGATATCCTACAAAGAGGCAGCCTAGAAGGATCAAAACTGTCCAATTCAATTTCCAATGAACTACACGAGTCGGCTAATATCAGTAATGGAGCTGCATCACTTTTAGCATTTGTCCGCTTTAATTTCCGGTCGCAGCGGAAACGGTACTGAATGATGAAACCTGATCAATGAACCGTTATTTACCCAACTGCCGTGATTAATAGAGCGGTGGCCCCTGCTTCAAATGAACCATTCCATCATTCCTATGCTGCTGAATTCATCCTGTGAGATAAGTTTACATAGACACCAATGTGGTTATATAATAAAACTGCTCAGGGTTCCCGACTAACTGCAAATGTGACATTGGCCAATACTAAAATCGAATTTTCAAATCAGAGGCAAGTAGGGAAGCAGAAGCGCCATTTTCATTGACGGTCGCTCTTGTCGAGCTCCCCTCCCCGCTGGAAAATGACAGACGGTGGATGTTCTTTTATTTTTTTCCCTCCTCCCAACACGCTCTCTAAAAGGTCCCGTAGCAGTAGCATAGATAGGACCGCTGGAACGGGCGTGTCCCGGTTTCCATGGGGACGATCCGTCGGCGGCGACCGGACGCTGGAAACGGACAAAACGGCATCAATGCACGTTTTTACAAAATAGGAAACGTCTTTGCACGCATGTTGCTGCTCGAGTAAGGATTCCTATCCTCCGCCGTGCTCCTCGCCGTTTTGTCCTCACCCAAATCACACAATTGATCAAGCCATCAAGGGTGTGTCTGCATTGACATTGTGGCGCGTCACAACGTTTGACTACCGCAAAGCGACTAATAATGTACACGCAACCTTCCCAATTCCATCGGCGATATCGCCGCACATGCGAGACGGACAAAACAACCCGTGTGCACGCGCATCCGCGGACGATTCCGAGCAAGTACCCTGTCCTTTCCAGCCGCTCCATGAGCTTTCCTTTTTGGTCACGTCCGCAGCGGCCTGCATGCTGGTGATGACTTTATCCCTGATTTGATGGCTTGCCCTCTTTTAAAAACAAATCTTCCTAGTGTCCTCCTCCTTTTGTATGCCTCTTGTGCCTCTGGTGCTCACGCGCTCATCACAGGAAAAGGCATGAATGCTGGGATGGAGGAGCGCACAGATGACGGTGAGGGAGGGAACGCGGGAGGGAGGGAGGGAGGGCGCTAGGGAGGATGGCGAGGCTTCCTCCACGGTGCTGGCTGGCAGAGCTGCGGCGCTAGGGCTGTGGAATAGCTCGTCAAATGTGGCCGTCCGCGTTTGGAGCCAGCGAGCGGGGGAGGGGGGCGCAGATTGGAAACATCACAGCCGCAGCAAACCGTCCGTGGGATGATTAGTAGCCAACCGGCTTCAGAGGGTCGCTAAGCTTTTGTCTTGGAAGGCTTGCTCGTCTAGCTTTTCATAACAAAAGCCTGACGGGTACATTGTAACACGTATTGACATCTTGAATTGGAATTTCACTATATTTAAATAAGAAAGCACATTTGAAATATCCACTCAAATGAGATTTCTTTTGTGACGAAAACTTGACCTGTATTTTCAGGCTGTGCTTTGTTAATCTTGCATTCGATGTCTGCTTTCGAGGGGCGCAGCCTGGGGAATGACGTCAGTAGCTGGAGGCAAGGCGGTTTAGTCGGTGGGCTTTGTCTGGGTGGGAGTTGTGATGTCACGGTGGCTTTTTCTTTTGGGTTTGACAATGCCCTGTCAAATAATGGCTAAAAGGCATTTTTATTATCGCTACTTCCACAGCACCGTGCCTGGAGCGTGCTCATTTTGGGCCTGGGTTCCTTCACTGCACCGCTCCCTCTTCAAATAGATAAACTGATTAACATCTATCATCGGCAATAAAAACGAAAGAGGTGCATCATCGTGATATTAAAGATTGTTATCGTGATGCAATTTTAATCACAGCTTGAACACAGCCGCCGCTGAGCCGTTCAAATAACCAGTAAGCATGACTATGACTCACTGAGTGCTTCTACTTTAATAATGAATATGCAGACAGCATGAATTGTGCATGCCAGCTTAAGCACAATACTCATTACCGTCACCATGGAAGGAAAACACACCATATTTCAGCTTCTTCACGGGGAGCCCACCCTCGCCCCCTGCAGGAAACCACACCTCACACATTATGTTCACTGCAGCCTCCACACTGCCAACACCCACCAACAAGGAGGAAAAAAACAACCTTTCGGCCAGACGGAACGTGCTCCCCTATCAGCGTTGCTATGGAAACTGGGGATGAACCGCCAGCCTCCCCAGTGCTAAGCATGGACGCACTGCGCCCTCTGCAGGTGCATAAACAGACATGACCTATTTTTATTTATTTATATATTTGTTTGTATGTATACTTCCAGAAGCTTCTCACGATAAAAAAAGAAAGAAACGGATAGGGATCAATGAGACGCATTAATTCTCGTTAGATGCTATTTTGCATTACCTTCATTCATGATATCAAGGCACCTTCAAGTTCTGCCCTACTTTTAAAATCATTAGATTATGTAAACACGGACAGACGGTGACCAATAGTAAACCCAAAATAAACATTAAATGAGGAGTTTAGACGGGATAAACTCTCTGTCTGTCGCTGCCTTTTTTGTTTTGACCTAATGCTGAGGATTTATAAGAATCAGGGCTACAAGATGTACTACTATCCATTCTAAATTTGACCCTTGATGCCAAACACGGACAGGGATTTTCTTGGTTTGCAACTCCAACCATACAGTTTTGCAATTTTTTTTCCTTTCATCCACCACTAGGGGGAAGCAACACAAAAGGGCCTTCAAACATTGACTTGGCAAAGAGAAGCAGAGCAGCTGGGTACGGTTGTACTTCTGTAAACAAGTCTGTTTAATTTGCCAACTTGTCCACAAAAGCTCACCATGCAGCAGCTTGCAGTATTCACATCTAATTAGGGAATGTGTTCTTAAGGCTCTTTTAGATTCAAATATTATGACGTAAATTACCCGTGAAATCCGACCTGGAAATTCGGGTTACATCGCCAGCCAGAAAGGGTATTCAGTCAGAACCAATGTTCCCTCTAAGCTACTCTCATCTTCTCTGCGTCTTCTCTGCACACAGCAAATCATATGGAGCGCACAAAATAAAATCCCATTTTTATTTTTTTATTTTTTTTAGCTGTGAGGCCACCAGGCCGCCCATTCATAGATATTAATCATTACATTTTATTATTACTAAATCATTTATGTGTAGTAGACAGGCACCTGCTTATGGCAGGTGTGATACTGGTGTGTGCCCATAGCGAGCAATGATGACGTTGCTCACACCAGTACTCAGTGTGCTCAGGGAGGTTGTCTTTCTGCCCAGACAAACAAAAATTTAGAGGGAACATTGGTCAGAACTCTCTGAATAGATATGTCTAGCAAAATTAACTCTGGAAAGCATTTCCCAAAATCTCTCCGGTTAGATGTCAAAAAAAGTTGGACAGACCAAGATGGAGAGACAAAAAATCCACAATTATCATACTCACCTTTTTGTTTGTTGAAGCCCTCCATCAGAAAGGAAGAAGCCAATTTCCCAAGATCCACTTTGCCGTCATGGCTTTTCTTGTCCTCCAGACCGACCCTCTCTGGACGCACCTCCGGGGGCACCGTAGCCGTCGGGGGCTTGGGCTTGCTCAGGCGCTCTTCTTCCGCTTTGGCCTTTTCTGTGAACGAGGGTTCGATTGGCGCTGGCTGATGGGGCCTGTGGGCGGCGGGGCCACCGGAAAACAGATTGGGGCCTCCGACCCCCTGTTCTCTTTTTGGACTTTCTTCCGACGCAGACTCGATGAAAAGGTCGCTGTCGAGCTCCGCCTCTCTTTCCTCACGCAGAATACTGTAGGCCGCAGGGGCGGCGTGGTTGCCGACCGGTCCGAAAGTGGTCTTTGGGACTGCAGGCGGGCTATCGAACGGGCTGGCGGACTGCTCGAAGGCGCCCTTGCTTTTCGGTGGCTCGGCGAACGGGTTGCGACCGGCCCTGGGGGGCTCTTCGGACACCAGCTCGATCTCGGAGTCCCCGGACTCGGCGCTGCTACCATCTTGGTCCCTGCCACCGACCTGTGGGCTTGAACCGTATTTGTTGCCAGGTGCTTGCTTCATTGCGTCAGACTTGACTGCATCGCGCGAAGGGAAATCTTTTTCTGCAAAAAAAAGAAGTAATTTTACAGTCTCTTTTGTATTCATCATTCAGCCTTTTGTAAAAAAAAACACAAACAAAAAAACAAAACAAAACAAAAACCTTTTTTTAATTATTCACAGACATACAAACTGCCCCTGAATGATATTGTTTCAATGCCATTGCTGGTAATTACTTAGAGGTCCAATCATCATCATCAATGAGTCTGAAGAATGGAAAATTTTATATAGCATTTAAGCGGTTGTAACAATAGGAAGATGTTGATATATTTCCCCAAGTTGTTTTAAATGATAACTTGCTAAAGTTAATGTGTGGTTACTTTAAAATGAGCTCATTTTTATAGCAACACTGGTTTGTCTATCAATTGACAGCCATTTAGTGGAATACTGAATCAGTTGGGGATTTTGTCACACTGTCTAATTTTGAAGGGTGCCCCAAAAAATGCATTGTTGTTTTGTTGTTGTATTCAGTTTAACAGTTTCATTTTTGGGAAACCTTGTCACATATGAAGCAATATTATGGGGGCCATTTTATTTTTAAAACTGACAGATGATCCGGGTTAAATGTTCATTTTGCTTCCTTCTATTACTTAAAAGATGTGCATTTAATTTATTCATTCATCATTCGTCCCACATATCCTTGCAAGGGTTGCTGGAGCCTATCCCAGCTGGCTTCTTGCAAATGGCAGACTAGCCCTTAGATTGGTCGCCAGTCAGCCGTAGAGCACACAGAGAGACAGACAACCATTCGCACTCACAATCGCACCGCCACTGAGTGGGAATTGATCAGGCGGGTGAACCATTACACCATCAGGTGGCTCTAACCCACGTGTCAAAGTGTCGGCCCGGGGGCCAAATCTGGCCCGCCGCATCATTTTGTGTCGCCCGGGAAAGTAAATCATGAGTGCCGACTTTCTGTTTTAGGATCAAATTAAAATGAAGAGTATAGATGTATATTAAATTTCCTGATTTCCCCCCTTCTAAATCAATAATTGTAGTTTTTTAATCAATTTTTTCTGTGTTTTTAGTTCAAAAATCATTTTGTAAAATCTAAAAATATATTTAAAAAAAAAAGCTAAAATAAACATTGTTTTAGATCTATAAAAAACTGAATATTCAGGGCTTTTAATCCAGTTCTTTTAATCCATTTATTTAAAAAAATCTAAATATTATATCTAAAATGGTCCGGCCCACGTGAAATCAAGTTGATGTTAAAGCAGCCCGCGTACCAACCCGAGTCTGACAGCCCTGCTCTAACCCATCTCAATTAACTAATTTTAGAGGGGGAAAATGTAAGATTCTTAAGAAAGTCAACGCTTTGATGGCGTGCTGCTTACGTGTCGGCGAAGCATTTGGGCTGGAGGCGGGGCTCTCATCCTCTGGTTCCGACAGGGTCACCGTGGGGACCCCCTGCAGGCCCACGCTGAGCACATTCTCACGGTCGGACCCCGCGGCCAGCGGGGGACGCAACTGAGGTTCGGCCTTGGACGTCGGAGCCTGCGATTCGGTCAGGGTGATCTTCACGGGGCTGGCCGACTGCGGTGTGCCGCCCAGGTTCTTGTAGGAGCGGTAGTCGGACAGCTCCTCGTCGGATGGCTCCTCCACGTAAGGGAAGGAGTGGGAGCCCAGGGCAGGCCCCAGATTCTCGTCTTCCTCTTCCTCCTCCTCTTCTTCTTCCTCTTCTTCTCTTTCGGGGTTCTGATCAATGTAGCCACGCAGCGAGGAACCACCGCTCAAAACCGTGTCCGCCTTCCGTGGCTCTTGGCGCTCATCCCCATGGCTTATATCCATGTAGTTGTAAGATTCGGTCTTTTCTAAGCCCATCAGAGACTTGGGAACGTCGTCGACCGTGCCGGATACGGTCTTGGCCCCAGAGCTGAAGTCGTACATGTCGGTGGAGAAGTGGTCCAGGCCGGAGGATCCAGAGGAAGCCTTCACGTTGTCAGACAGGTAGGAAGATTGCAGCCCGGTTGTGAAGCTCTGATTGGACAGCAAGGATGTGTACACATCGCCGTCGTCGTTCATAGGGCTCCTGAACAAGCCTGACATTGGGTCACCTATGGATCAAACGTGGGAGGGGAAAAGAAGCGGCGTACAATTAGACCAAATGGAGCCTGAAAAAACATCCATCCGACACCGCTCAGTGTCACATGATTCTTATCATCTTAGCATGCTCTTGGCCGGAGCGTTGCACTGTTTTGCTTCCCGGCAAGGCCTCAATAACAAAGGTTATTTGTGCCTATCTAGGGGACAAAGACAGATTGTTCTGCCACCCAAAAAAAGCCACAACCAGAGTCTGTTCTCAATCATGTGTATCTCTTCGGTCTAAGGTCTTAACCCCTTTATAGGACACTCATTAAACTCATTAGCTGCCAGTATTACTTTTATTCTATTATTGCATTATTATACATTACCGGGAGTAGTCCTTCCAGTTTAAATGAATTTAGTGATGTCAATGGCAGGCAATGAGTTAAATACTATGATATATATGTATATTTTTTAATCACTTCAGAATGTTATAGGGGGCTATGACCAGTGTATTTCTGTTTCAATTCATTTTAATTGTACTAATTTAGTTTTTAATAACATTTTATTCATTTAAAATGTTATATATATACACATTGATATAAAATGCAAAAAAATGAATATTAAAAATTTAATAATAATTTGGATATTATTGAGAGCTTTATCCACATAGTTAATCATCACATTTTGGGTGAAACTTGTACACCAAATATCATTGTAGTAGCCTACTTGATGCCAGGTCAGAAAATTGTTAAGTTTTTTTTTTTGCCTTTTCCTTAGATTACTAAAAGGAGCCACTTGCACTATTAAAGGGGTTAAGAAGAGGAAATACATATGCTAAAGTCTTCTAGCATCCTGAAAGTTGTGTACTACCTGGTAAGTTAAAATTGGTTAGGTTCTGCAAAACTTGTCAAACCCAAAAGGAAAAGAGAACCACTTTAGCAGCTTTATGAATAAATTAAAAAAATAAAATTCTAATGGGTAATAGTGGACAAAAGGGCAATAGCACTGGTACTATTTTAGCCAACCAAATGTGACTATCCAAAATTACTCGTTATAAAACGAATACACATCATCACACATGCAACTGCACTTGACTCCATCAGTGCGTGTGTGTTTGGGTATACATACTACCTGACTGTGGACATAAACGATATTTTTTGCTCCATTTTTTACACCAAATTCACTAATTTTGCCCATGGTTTATTTCATTCCTCATACATTTATAATTGAAGATACTATTAACTAATCCAGGGGTGTCAGACTCGGGTTGGTTCGCGGGCCGCGTTAACGTCAACTCGATTTCATGTGGGACGGACCATTTTAGATATAATATTTAGATTTTTTTTTTATAAATGGATAAAAAGAACTGGATTAAAAGCCCTGAATATTCATTTTTTTAAAGATCTAAAACAATGTTTATTTTAAATATATTTTTAGATATTACAAAATGATTTTTGAACTAAAAACACAGAAAAATGGATTAAAAAATTACAATTATTGATTTAAAAGGGGCAAATCAGGAAATTTAATATACATTTATACTCTTCATTTTAATCTGATCCTAAAACAGAAAGTCGGCACTCCTGATTTACTTTCCCGGGCCACACAAAATGATGCGACGGGCCAGATTTGGCCCCCGGGCCGCCACTTTGACACATGTGAACTAATCTATCATGGTAACCTGCACACACAATCAATTGTATTCCTATATCCAATGTTTGACCATTTCTGGATTGGAATGACGGCTCGCGGCAATGCAGATGACGACCCGGCACCCACAAAAATTACTAATATTTGCGTTGTGCTGTGCACAACTCTCGCTGGCCCCTCCCTCTCTCCTCTAACCCCCACTTCTTCCCGCACAGGGGTGGCACTATAAATAGTCCGGCTCCAGCTGCTGGGCTCGGATGAGAGGGGGAACGATTCAAAACTGCTGCCTTTGGGTGAGCAGCAGTGGGAGGATGAAGAGTGAATTGGCAGAGCAGACAACAAGCTCAGGACGTCCCTCCCTTTGCTTCCTCTCTAAAAGCCTGCCCGCCCTTCCTTTCTGCCTTTGTCATTAACAATACACCACGAAGTGTGGAAGACAGCAGTAAGTCACGCTAAGCATCCCGGCGGACCCGAAAGAGGTCACGGAGAGTTGGAAACACGACCTTATGTTGTTGGCCGCCACTGATGGTGACAGACTTCCAATCCACAAGTAGATAGGAGGTCTAGTGTCATCAAAAGCAGGGTTGGTGGGCATTCTATTGTCATCTACCTCCAAAAACGTATGCAGTTGCTGACTGGCATGAAATTGCTGTGTCTTGTCCTGAGACCAAATCTAAAAAAAGAAGAATTGATGATCATTCCTAGCTTTCTAATGCGTTTTGACAGAAAGCCAATGGATATGGCATGCTGTCAGACTGCAGAAATCTGTAGCTCATTCTGGCAGTGACCTCATTGTATGTTTGGAGATTATTTAGTGGGCGGGGCCAAGGCATCTGAGAAAGGAAAAGTAATTAGGAATTAAATTAGTTATCAAGCCGTTTCTGTCTCTTTTTTGGAAGGATTTTTGTAAAAGAAATATATGCTCTGCTATCATTTTAAAGTCACTTGCTGTAGCATTATTTCATAGCACCTTGAAATTTTATTTGTAGGGCACTGTTTGTTTTATCTCATCTCTATGGCAACATCTGTTTCATAAACAATATTTGGAATATTAATTTTTATTTGTGGCATGTGTGTGTCCCACAAAATGCACACAACAATGCAGTTACTTTAGGCTTTTAACCATGCTAGAATAAAGCATGATACGCTGATATTGAAATTGATAGTTTTCCAAAAGAATGTGTATTTAACAACATTTATTAAAAAAAAAAAACCCTGGCCTTGATTAAATGTCCCTGCTTCATGCAACCCCGCGTATGACCAGATTTTTTTATTTACCTTTTGACGTGTTTGCCCTCTAGAGCTAAGTTCTACTCATGACTAAAAGCTAACATTTGTTACTGTGATTATGCAAAATAAATTTGAATATCAAATCATGTGATAGTGTATTTTCAATTAATGATGAACATGTAGCCAAAAAACAAAAACAGTGACGTACAGGCTTATTTTTCAATAATTTTAACCCCAAAATGTCCTGCAAATCCATAACAAGCGCGTTAACTGACAACTTGATACTGTTTGTCCAAACTGAGCCGAATGACATTAACGCCCTCGAAGCGAATCAACAAATAATCCTCTTTATTCCGCTACTCGCTTCTAGATCCCTTCCGCCGTCGCCGTGGCAACGTGGCTTCGTAATCTAGCACTCTCCGATGTAAAACACCGATAAAATCCTCCTGATGTGGGAAACACTTGGAGCCGCTACACAACATGAAGAGAAGTGACTGACGTGCGATTTACCGTACAGCCGCCAATCTATGTCAGACTTAAGTGCGGCCAGGACACCCCCCACTCCCCCCTCCCTCCCCCTGTTCTCTCCACCTAGCACAAAAAGCCAACGGGTGTTGTTGCATAAGTCATCTGCATCAGTGACGAGGTGGAATCAGGATGCTGGTCTTTGATGAAAGTGTTTGTGTGATCTAACTTGACAAATTCGCAGTGTTGAAACTGGGGGCAATTTCAATCGGGACCCACCGGGCTCTGACAAAAGCTTTGCCATACTCACATGGGATTAGAGGCGGCAATGAAGGAATTCTCGCACTGATGCCAACATAATTATGTCAGTGAAAGGATGGCGGGGTTAGATAAAACAAAAGTCCTAGCGGATGCTTGTCGGAGGGGCTTTTGTTGTCCTGAATCGAATGCGGCCTGACAATTGGTGCGAGGCCGTCCACGATGCATAGCGCAAAGCTTTCACTCCTTCAAATTGAATGCTCGGGAACTTTTTAAATGGACCTCCAGATACTGTGCAGTTTTTCCAACCTTCAAAAGAGCAGTAAATACGCTGCTTGGGTGCTTAGGAACGATTCAATTACTTCATTCGTGACCTTCTAAACTTTATTCTTGGCTTCCATTGGTTTGCTTTCAATCCATCGACCTTGTGGCAAAACATCTATCAAGCTCAGATTCAGTCTCACGAAGGCCATCTGCTCCTTTTGCCATTCACATAATCTTTCAGGGAATTGTCAGCCTGTTTACAGCTTTGCTTTTCCACAGAAAATTTGAAAAATGTGTTATTTAGGCATCCAAAATTAGTCCCAAAGCCATGTATCCTATTTAACTCTTTTTAGGACAATTTACTATTTAAAAAAATAATTATCTTGATTTTCATGGGGACCATAAAGCGCACCACATAAGGCGCACTTTCAATGAATAGCCATTCTTAAAATGTGTTTCATATATAAAGGCGTAGTCCCGGCAGATGAGTGGTTAGCGTGTCCACCGCACAGTTCTGGGGTCAAGGGTTTGATCCCCGGTCTGTCTGTCTATCTGTGTTGCGTGGGTTTTCTCCGGGTACTCCGGTTTCCTCACGCATCCCAAAAACATGAAGCGTAGGCTGGTTCAACACTCTAAATTGCCACTAGGCATAATTGTGAGCGTGAATGGTTATCCATCTCCTTGTGCCCTACAATTGGCTGGCCACCGATTCAGGGTGTCCCCCGCCTGGTGCCCGTAGTTAGCTGGGATAGGCTCCAGCACCTCCCGCGAACCCTGCGAGGATAAGCAGTTTAGAAAATGAATGAATGAATATAAGGCACACCAGTAGTAGTAGTGGTAGTAGGGGATTGTGTTATACATGCACTAGATGGAGCTGTAGTAGTAGTGGTTAGGAGTTGTGTTATATATATACATCAACTCGATGGGGCGGTGCTAAAGGGAATTTCTTTTAATGAGTAACCAATAATAATCCATACATGAGGTGCATCGGATTATAGGACACACTTTTGAGAAAGTCATTTAGTTTTGCCTTATAGTACTGAAAATAAGGTATAGAGAAATCATATTTTGAGAGATCAATGCCACAATGGTAATGTTGGGAATACAAGTTTGGCCTACATCGATCAAATCATAACACCTCTTTCATATTCTGATTCGTCCCACCATAAATTTTCCGGTTCTCGACTACTGCTCTTCCGGAATCATTGCCTTCAATTATGTTTCAACTATGATGAGGCAAACTGTTATAAAAATTATTTTTATAGCATACTTTCATCTAACTGTGTGAGTCTAGGTAATTTATTTTTTAGTACTCTGTGACAAGATTCAAGTATTTAATTGGTGTTTAAAAACGTCATTATAGTGGGACTTGAAATACAGGTCACCCGTTCGCACTTGTACTGTAATTATATTGGAAGGTGATGTAGTACATGATTGCCATATTCATCACACTACGCGAATTTGACATGATTTCTAGTTTAGCTAGATGTGGCCACTTACCATCCTATTTAAATGCCTATGATTGCACAAAAATGCCAATGACAAAGACAGTGCAAGAGCAGCTACGAATAAAATGACATGTAGATGTCAATAAAAAAACAGCTGAAAATCATGGACTGCCTTGAGTTGCATTGATCGCAAACAATAGAAGTATACAATTATCATAAGAGGCATCACCAGAGGCCACACTGGACAAATGTTATTGTTCCATTGGCAAATCAATGCAGAGGCAGTCAGAATAGAAGGTCTCTGGCTATAATGATTGCTTTTCCTTTTCCTTAGCCAGATTTTCGTGGATGAATGAAGAGTGAACAGAGAGTACTGACTGTCTGTTCTAGGCTATCAATTCATTGATGGGCTGCGCTTTTCACACCTAGGCCTTCAGTAGTGTTTTGTCTGAATCAATCCAAACCTCAATAACTACTTCATGGCTATAAAACTTTTATAGAAGATACAGCTGTGACATAAACAAGAAAAAACATCAATAATAACCTCATCAAATTTCACTATTATTCGGGAATATAGCTACATTTTGCTAAAATGATTTGACCATTTTATTTGTACACAAAATCCCTCCTCCCTTCTTTTCTGAAGAAGATGTCAAGTACTCTTTCATACAGATTATCTGTGTGCATTCATTCATTCATTTTCCATAATACTTTTGCTTAACTCCAACTTACTTTGGGCAGTAGGTCACGGACACTCTTAATTGGTTGCCAGTCAATCGCAGGGCACCAGGAGACAAACAACCATTCGGCATCACACTCATACTTACGGAAATTTAGAGTTTTCAACCAGCCTACCAAACATGACTTTTGGGGACTTGGGAGAAAACCGGATCTCCCAGAGAAAACCCACACAAGACCAGGAAGAATTTGAAAATTCAACACAGGAAGGTCAGAATCTGGGATTGAACCCTCGATATCAGAACTGTAAGGTTGACACGGTAACCATTTGGGTTTCATGGAGGTTTCATGTTGCAGTTCGGATTTGTTGAGTGTCTGGCCATTGAAAAAACAAATTTTCTCCTCACCTTAGTAAAAAAAAAAGGTGTATCATGTATCTTATTTTTATTTTTATTTTTTTAATGTATGCTAGTTTTTGTATACAAAGTACTTTTAAAAAATCCACTTCATCTTTCACTTATGCGGAAATTTGCATTACATTGCTAGGGTACGACCGGAACTCAGTTGTAACTCGGGGACTCGTATTAAGCTAATTAGCGATAATTTATAAGAGAAACCTTGGGCTGAGGTTGGCATAAGTACTATTCTAAGCAGTAGGAAAGAAACTAAGGGAAGCATAGTGTTAAATTATTGCATCACCCAACAACAAAGATACTACTCACACTCCACCTGCCCACCTCCCCTGTTTGACGTTTCATCTTCACAAGCAAGTCCGGAGAGACGTTCCACTTCCCCCCTTGGGAGCATGAACCAAGCTCTTGACACGCAGCTAAAAAGCATAGCGTTGGCTCATGTGAAACCACTAAGTGCTTTGCGCACCAGAGACCGCCGAAAGCAGCCAGACAGATGCGCAAAAGCTTCACCTTTGCTTGTCTCCGATAACACGCTGACAGCACTGTCTGATCCGTGGAGTCGGGAGATGATTGTGTATTTTCGATTTCACGCGAAACAACGGTTATTGTGAAATACAGTAAACCCTCGATTATCACGGTTAATGTAGACCAGACATGGCCGCGATAATCGAAAAATCAGGAAGTAGGGTCACCCCTATTATATCTACCTTTTTTGTTTACTTTAGTGCTGAGTCCGAGTAGCAAGCGGAGGACAGGGGAGTGGCTTCCGCTTGCGAGTTTTAGCGTGGCTTTTCACATTTTTAATGAACTTTTAAAAAAAAATTACTTGACTAAAAATCCTTAGTAGTGAAGCTGTAGTGAATCCGTAAAATACGAGGGATTACTGTATGCATGCGAGTCTCGCAAACATTACTCATGGTCTTCTTTTATCCTTGCTGCAATTTCCTGAGTGTGTTTTTCTGAGTCCAAGTCCAGAAAAATAACACATTCATCAGCAGTAGTTGTCTGGCTGGAATAGTAGAATGTAGAAACCGAAGAGATGGTAGATTAACTCGGGATATCCCAATGCTGATTTTTTTTACTTCTGATCTGATTGGATTTTTTTTCTCTTACCGATCCGACGCCAGAATGTTTCAGCCACTAAAAATAACCATTAAATGACAAATAATAATTTTAGTATTATAGTGAGCCCTAGTGGTGCCTCCTCATGAAATGCTTAAATGCTACTCTGTTCATTCCTTATTAGTTTCTAAAGAGGTACTATCACAGACATGTTTTCCCAAGTCCGTTGCTCCCCCCCCAAAAAACACCGAGCATTGCATCAAGACAACACTAAGATTAAGTTAACTTTGCCAAGGAACAATTAGGCACACGTGACGAATGGAAGCAAATGTTGGATACTAATACTGTGAAAAAAAACCTTCTTATTCAGTTTTACAATTCACGAGTCAATTTTTCCATCGGTACATCTTATATTGAGGATAAATTATAACGAACGCTTTAAATGTGAACTCTACTTCCACATTCATTAACCCCCCATTTGCACATTCAGACCAAGGATCATTATGTTAAATAGATTTCGTGGTTGCTGGGTTAGAGAGAACAATTAGGTCAGACAGACACTGATCAATTATTTGGAAGGGCTATCACTAGACAAAGGATACAGTTTAACTCAGGCCAAATGCCTCCTCCATTACATGTTATTATAATTATGCTAAAATAGTTCTGAGGGAATTTATGTAGCTTGAAATTATGAAAGACCATTTTTTACTGAATCTTTTCCACATCATGCTAACTAGCCAGCTCAAAATTTCTGTATATTTAACTTTAAGATCAACTTAGGCCCGCCCAAAGTCGGCGGGGATTGGGTCTCTCACAACCCTTACAAGGATGTGAGGTATGGAAGATGAATAAACCAACTTAGGACTGCGTTCAATGTCCGTACCTGAAAGGATTATGTAAATAGAATAAAACACACCCATGTATGGTTAGGAATTATGACGTGGTGAATTGATGACAGCTAGCGAAATGAAAACGACAAGAGCGGCAAAGACAGGAAGCCCAGCTCCAACCCTTTTTTTTTTTTTGCTTAACTTCTCATGAATATTTTAGTGGATTCGTGAATGAAAAGTGCCCGGCACCAGTTTTACTTGCCAGCCATTACAGACAGACCGCGATTATAAATAGCTGCTGCGATCACACGAGAAAGATAGAAAGATGATTTCTACAGACAGCATTAAGATATGTGGTTCTTCCACCTGACTTTGGTGCAGACAGTATGTGTTCGATTCCCACTCCGTGGTGTGGCAGTGTGATTGTGAGTGTGAGTGGTTGTCTGTTTCATTGTACCCTGTGATTAGTTGGGATGGGCTCCAGCACCTCCCGCGAGCCTTGCTAGGCAGTACAGAAGATGAATGACTATTTGTTTGTTAGCAAAATTTGGGGGTAATACATCAAAGGTCATAGGACCCATCAATTTGGCTGCTTATGTGGAGGTATGCTCTCTTAGCGTGCACTGGTTTGTTTTTGTTTTGCCTTCTAGCTGACGCGTGAAGGTATTGTGCTATTGCTTCCATCTAATTTGACCTGTTCATAATTTCTCTACCAACCCATAGATATCAGCTGATGAGCAGTTAGTTCGAAATGTCAGCAGCAGCATAGAAACTTCCTTTTTGTTTATTGGGATGCAAAAAAACAGAGTATAATAACAGGGGCGCTCACACTTTTTTGCTCCAAGATCTACTTTTCAATGAGCCAACTCCCGTGATCTACTGGGTGGGCAACGCGGTACTGGAGAGCCGCTGCGAGTGCAACTTTTTGTTCCACAGACACTTTAACCAACGGGTGTTTTGAGTCAGAAGCACCTGACTGCAATCCACCGATTGCACTTCTAACATACCACATTTGTGGAAAGGTTTCACACATGACTTACTGCAGGGGTTTTCACACTTTTTTGCTCCAAGATCTAATTTTCAAGGAGCTAACTTTCCACGATCTATATTTTTTACAGGCCACTGACAAAGCTCAGCAATTATGTAATGATATACCTCGCATTAGACAATCATATCAACATGTATGGGAGCGGCAAGGAACGGGGGTGAAAATCCAATCTCGATTCACGCTAAAGCTTACTGCGGACATGCCAAATTCATAAGAGCTTAGCTAAGAAAATCGACAGAGGGGAGGGATCAAAATGTTATTGTCAAATCCAGGTCGGTTCACGTGTGGAGTTTGCATGTTCTCCCTGAGCCTGCGTGGGTTTCCTCCGGGTACTCCGGTTTCCTCCCACATTCCAAAGACATGCTCATTGGACACTCTAAATTGCCCCTAGTTATGAGCGCGAGTGTGAATGGTTGTTTGTCTCCCTGTGCCCTGCGATTGGCTGGCCACCAATTCAGTGTGTCCCCCGCGTCAGGGCCGAAGTCAGCTGGGATAGGCTCCAGCACCCCCGCGACCCTAATTGGGGATAAAGCAGTTCAGAAAATGAGATGAGAAGTTAAAAATGTTTTTAGTCATAATTTTCATTTATCAAATGCTAATATTGTGGCCTATAATGTGACATCCTCATTCTGGGTGAATGACGGGTGGTTTGCCATTTTTTTCCAGTAAGCAAAACAATCCGTTGCTCTATGGTTTACAATTCAGTCTAACAAACAGCATTTCGGATAAAGAAACACCCAATTGTCGAGTCCTCCCCCCCACACTGCATCAAAAGGCAGGCCTGCAGTATAGTGATGTCAGTCCATGCCCCACGTCCCAACTCCATAGTGAAGGAAGCCTTGTTTACACGGAGGATTTGAATTAACCTGACGTTAGCTAGTTTATAAATGTATATTAGAGCTGTTTCTATCAATACGCAGTCTGCACCAGCTGCCGGCCTTACCTGTAGATGCAGTTTCCTTAGCAACAGGGGGTCGTTTTCCATCATCCTGGTGGGGGTGAAACTGGCGATCCGGGTCGTCGTTGCCGAACATGCGGCCGTAGTCGTCGCCGAACCACTTGCCCTCCGAGCCGAGCTCTTCGCCGGACTGCGCGGACATGCTTGGCGTCGAGTGGGTCGTGTCGCTGGGTCGTCTCGCTTGAGATGCAGGGGGGCAAACACGCAGTTAATGCGGCGACCGTGGAGTGGAGTGGAGTGGAGTGGACGCGTCCACGGATGAGGCGTTGCACTCGTTGATCCAGCAGAAGGGGAGCCGGGGCGATTTTTTGTTGACGTCATCGTGGCCTTGATGCTTCGGGGTTGCCGCACTCAAAATAAAAATTGCTTATCTTACTCGTAGTGTCTGGGAGTGACATGTCGTCGATTTTCATGGCGGTATTCTGAAAATTATTGACAAATAATAATTACAAAACACAATTGCAAGCTTGCCGGAAAACTATGTCACGACGTGTGGCGCCCTCTCGTGGCTCCACGGTGCGTGACAGCTTTTAAAATGGCTCCCTAGCAACCAGACGGCTGGGAGACCAAACATGACGGAAGAGAGCAGGACGAGCAAAGTTTTGTTGGAGCAAAGGTTAGCGGCTGTAGTACTTGTTTTGTCTTTTTTTTAAATGAATACATATAATATTTCGAGGATTAAGGGTTCCTAACAGCCTCCGTTAAAGAGGTTGTATAGTTGATGAACCTGTTTATAGGTTTTAAAGGGGTAGTGTTTCAAGTTAGAAAGGAAGCACGGCATACATCTACAACCCAAAATTGCATATTAAATTGAGGAAATTGCAATATTTACCCCGATCGGCCTATTCTCTTATTTATGTTATTGCATTTGTCTTCTTGGCCAATCAAGCATCACCATGTTGTCTTGTCATTTAACCTGTGGTGGTTGTCTGAACTAAATTAAACAAGAAATTAATCCAATTAATTTTTTCCTCATCCATACCTTAATTCCTGATAGAACAGTTATCAAATACACAGGTCACCACTGTGTGAATCTATGTGACTACACCCTTAATTACATTGCCACCTCTTATTGATAGTCTACGAAACAAAACAAAACAAAAAACATGGAAACAGGAAGGAACTATAGCATGTACCTCCTGTGGAGTACTTCAGTATAAATATTCTTGTTCAATATTCACTTGAGGCACCTCAATATTATTATATTGATATTTATTTTCCATGGGTGTGCTTTAACTTTAATATTCAACATGTCCTATGTATTCAGTACAGGAAAAAAGTTTAGACTTACCTCTGGTTGTGCATTTTCTTTCTTTTCAAGACTAGTTACATTGTAGATTCTTATAACAAAACAATGAACGAACAAAATATATAATATATAATTAAATACATGGTAAAAATAGGTCAAAGTAGCCAAAATTTGCTCTGGTTACCTTCATCCACTCTGCATTTTTTCAACAAGCTTCAGGAGATAGTCACATGAAATGTTTGCCAGGTCGCAGGTGTGCCTCGTTATGGTTAATAAGTTGAATTGTTGATTTATTGATTGGAGCATTATTTGTGTTGCATTGAATCTGGTGTGTCAAAAAAGAAATAATATATTTATGGTGCTTTATAGGGTTGGTCCCAAGCACATTTTTGACAAATTGAGCAAGCATGTATTATTAAATATTTGCCAAACAAATCAAAACAGTAACTCGTCACTCTTACTTTACTCAGTAGGCGGGATCTTGTTTTGTTCTGACCAACCAATCAGAGAACTGAAAATTACTAGTGAAAGGATAAAAATATAATATACTGCTCCCAAAAACATGTTCATGTGTTCAATTGTTTTGGGATTCAAATCCAAATCTGTCCTGTAGGATCTGAAGAGAGTTATTTTATAATATAGTTAATTCTGTAGTATGTAGATAACCCTATTTGTTTTCATAATAATATTACGAAAAGTCCTAAAATGACCTCATATTAAACCGGGGGTGGAGTGCTCATAGTTGTATCATCATTTGGCATTTATTTTCCCCTCCCAGTCAAAATGGATTGTGAATTAAATGCTATGCAAAAATTAAAATATTCAACTCTAGAGTGTTGGTTGGGGCTTTAGCCAATGTATATTTTTGGTTTATACTTCATTTATGGATAATAATTTTAGTTTTTATCAATTTTGCATTGATTTCTATATTTAAATGATCTAAATCATCTAAAAATAAAATCATTATCATTCATTTAAAAAATGTTATCATAAAAAATGCATTTTGTTTAAATGACCAACAATAGTTACTTGTTCAATAAAGGGTCATTTGAAATGGTGCCCATTGTCCCTGGCAGTGTTAATCCAAAATCCAACCCACCAAATTTCCGGAAAAGGTGATGTAGAATAAAAAATAATTTAATCCATTTCACTTTATATATGCATTTTAAATCCATTAAAAGACAGCAAAACTAACATTTCAATCCACTATTAATTGGCTCTCGCCCCAGTTATCTTGTTATCACGCTAAACGGCCGCGAGGGGGCGTCATGATGACCTCACCCGTCCGACGCTCCGACAGTGACGTAGTGACATTTTCTTTTCCGTTGCCATGGGGACTTTGAACACGTTTGGTTGACGCGTGGCGACCAAAAGTTAGCACGAAGCTCGCGATCAACGCTTGTGACGCCGTCGTGTAGTTGCCCCATTTGAGGCAGTCGCTGCGTGGAGTAAATGGGAGAAGTGGAATAATCACGTATTCACCTGTGGGGAATCATGTGATGCTAAACGAGCAAAAGCGGGAGCGACCATCTTATGATGTTTCACGCCAAACGGTTAAGTAATTTCAAGTCATGTAGCTCTTATTAAATGACAATTGACCAAAAACAACCAGTTTCATTTCATAGGCCGGCCAAAGAAATCGCAGATCTATTATGTGAGAATGTATAAGTATAGACAGAATGAACTGGATTTTATTTGGTGTGATTGTCATGGAATTTTCTCTACTAAACATTGGCAAATTAATATTTATAAACTGTAGTGTACGTATCTCATATCAAAATGCATATTTTGCTAAACTTCAATTTTATGTCACATTGCTGACTTAAGAAATTTCCAAAACCTTTTTTTGAGCCTGTTCAATATTTTCTTTATTTCTTCATCATTGTTATGTTTTTAATTACCTTTTTCAATTAAAAAGGAAAAAGAGCAAATATTAATTTCATGTATTCATATTTCATTCATTCATTTTCTGAACCGCTTTATCCTCATTAGGGTCGCGGAGGGTGCTGGAGCCTATCTCAGTTGACTGCCAGCCAACCATGCACACTCACACCCATACCTAGGGACAATTTAGAGTGTCCAATCAGCCTACCATGCATGTTTTTTTGGAATGTGGGAGGAAACCGGAGTACCCGGAGGAAAGCCACACAGGCGAACATGCAAACACCACACAGGTGGACCGACCTGGATTTAAACCCACGACCCCAGAGCTGTGAGGCCAATGCGCTAACCACTCATCCGCCGGGGCGCATAATTCATATTTCATTGTATTTATTTGTTATAATATATTAAATGTTTTATTTAATCGGCTAATCATGTCCCCCGTCTCTGGCCCGGAGTCAGCTGGGATAGTCTCCAGCACCCCCCACGACCCTAATGAGGATAAAGCAGTTCAGAAAATGAATGAATGAATACTTCTGAGTGACGCTTTGTTTTGAAAGTGTTGTATTTACTTTTATTGATTTGTGAAAAATACTGCCCTCTGGTGTAAACAGTGAATATGGCATAACTCTGACAGCATTGAATGAGTAGCAGCACAAGCATCCAGCTCAAAATATAATGGAAAACTATTTTAAACTGATGATGTCATTTATATGGATGTCTAATGAGTTGCTTACTGTTTAGGACAAAGAAGTGTGCGTTTATGTTGATGTGAAGAGCTGTGGGCGTCGAGTGAATGCTCATGTTGAGCTCCGGTAAGCAAGGCATTTTATAGATTCAGCCTCAATTCTTAATTGTAATTTTGTATGTATTGTTAGAAAATTCATTTAAAAAACAATATTATTTCTGGACGTGTTGAATATTAGTGTACGGGCTATAGCTATACTATCGTTTTTGTTTGAATATGCAAATTAGAGATTTGCACGAGTTTAGTGCTAGTGGATAATTGCAACACTTGCAGATATAGTTCACCTAGTCCTTACTGTTGGTACAGTACATTTTGGATGGTAATTGTGCAGCTAGTTAAGGTTAAGTGCTTACTTTTGACATGCTGTATAAAGCACTCGTGATTTCAATGTGTATCAGAATCGGTTAAAAGCATTATAACAGTGTAAATGGCTCATTAAGTTTATTTTATTTCATACAGAATGGGAAATGTGACTTTTTAAAATAAATCCTGTTTTTTGTTTGTTAATGTTGTTTTGCTACACGATACTCAATTAATCAAACTAATCGATAGGTTACTCGATTATTTAAATAATGGAGAGCTGAAGCCCAATTCAAATCCAATATGGCAGGAGTCATTCTCTTCTGGTCCATTTTACGAACAAACACAGTTGCATAATTAATGTTTTCTTTCCTTGTCAGATGTCAACTTCTGGGAAAAAATCTGTGGTACGCAATGTTAGAAAGTCATGGCGTGATGACGAGGTGGTCAGAGAACTGGTCAGTATGATAGGCATTCAATCCATTTTGGCTGTTAATAATTGCATAGATTTTATCCCTACATTTTGGAACGTAACCTTATTTTGTCAACTTAATCACAGTTATAAACCCTTCTTTGGACCCCAAAGCATACAGTGGTACCTCGACATACAATCTTAATCCATTCCGGGACTGAGATCGTATGTCGAGCTTTTCGTAACTTGAGCGGACATTTCCCATTGAAATGAACTAAAAACTAATTAATTCGTTCCAACCCTCTGAAAAAAGACCAAAAACAGGATATTGGATTGGAAAAAATGTTTTATTTCTTCTAATTTGCCATCTATTAACAAAGTAACACATAACTAGTGTTTTAATAGTAATAAAATGTGTTTAATATAAGTAAAATTAGACGCATTTCGAAGGGGGAAGAGAGAGATGGACAGAGAGAAATGGGACGTTAATTCGTTCCAACCCTCTGAAAAACACCAAAAACAGGATATTGGATTGGAAAAAATGTTTTATTTCTTCTAATTCACCATCTATTAACAAAGTAACACATAACTAGTGGTTTAATAGTAATAAAATGTGTTTAATATAACTAAAATTGGGTGGTGTTGTGTGCACGAGTATACTTCATTACCCAGAAAGCCCTCTTTTTGCCTGCGCATGCGCGTTGTGCGTTTCCTGGTCGAAACTCGTCTGAATAAATCGTTCAGTGCTCGTAGATATCTCTTATACACGAAAGAGATGCGGCAAAAAAGACAGTGCGCTACAATGATAAACAGCCTCTCGTCATGGCCACCTGGCTTGGTCGCATCTCGAAATTTTGATTGTATCTAGGGCGAATTATTCGATCTAAATTTTCATCGTACCACGAGCATGTCGTACCATGAGCTGATCGTAGGTCGAGGTACCACTGTAGTTTTAAGCTTTACTTTAAAACCCTAATTTTGGCTTTAAATCGTATGTACTAAAAACTGAATTCAGATTTGAACTCCTAATTTGGAACCCCAATTTTTGCATAAATGAACCCTTTTTTTTAAACATCATTTGCTCTATTCTCCAACAGTGCATGGCTAATGGACTCTCCTATGATGACCTCGCTGAAAGGGGGCCCAATATCACCTCCCTGGAGGTCATCTTGAGTGGTTTCCCCCGCATGGTTGGCATTTCCCACTTCCCAAATCTCTGCCATCTTAAAATCCTGGGTCAGGGCATTAAACGCATCGATGGTCTGGAAAGTTGCCCCTTGCTCCAAGAGGTCTGGGTCGTCGAATGTAAGCTGACAGTAAGTGAGTTTCTATTTCCATGACTAAATTTTAAAAAAAATCCACTTGCAAAAAACAAAAAAATGTACGCATACGTACTGCATCATTGTGTTTCGCAGAAAATATCTGGACTGCAGTTTTGTCTTCAGCTAAAGAAGCTTTACTTGTACGATAATAGAATAGGTGAAATAAAGAATTTAAAATTGAACGTCAACATAGAAGTCCTGTGGCTCAGCAATAACTACATAACGTCGATACAGGTTTGTAGAAGTTGTACTAATTATGCAAATCAGCTTGTGAAACATGATTTATTTTCTGTGAAATGTTATTTTTCTTTATCCATAAGGGCTTGAACACGCTTCAAAACTTGCAAGAACTAAACCTTGCTAACAATAACATTCAGAGGATTGGTAAGCAATTTTCTGTCTTTTGTGGCACACGGAAAAGAAAATGCATAAGTATTTTCTTTCTTTGACGTCTGTTCTTTAAGGGGACGGCCTTGTTAACAATGTGAACCTTCACACTCTGAATCTTTCCGGCAACAAGATCTGCTCCTTTAAGGTGAGATCATTAAAATCTTTTTGAAAATTCTTACGCATGTGAAAGATAATTGTTCTGTGCATTGTTGAGTTCATTTCTGCTTTTTCTTAAGAAAATTGTATTTTATTTCTTTCGTTGTCAACTGAGTTTGATGTCAAGGACTTGTATTCAGAGTCTGCATAAATTTTTGATTAGGTTAGCGAGGTTACATTAGATTACTTTATTCATCCCATATTTGGGAAATGTCACTGTCACAGTAGCAAGAGGGTGAGAATACAGACACAGGAAAATACATTTTAGACATAAATAAATAGGAAATAAATAAGTAAATAAGCGTGTTGCATGAAATATATACACATATACATATACACATATATACATCTATATCAGTGGCGGTCCGTGCATTTTCTCATAGCGCCTTCAACGGGTAAAATCCACTTCCTAGCAGCATTTAATGATTAAATACAAATACTGGAGCTTTTCAGATATTACAACCGGGCCAGGGGGTGATTTTCCCGGGAAAATACACTGATGGACGTCAATGGTGAAACGGCAAAAAATGCACTAAAATGGGGTAAAATCCACTTCCTAGCAGCATTTAGAGATTAAATACAAACACTGGAGCTTTTCAGATATCAGAACTTGGCCCACAATTGAAATATTATTTAGGAATATAGCCATATTTTACTCCCCAAAAATCTATTTTAACTGCACAATATCCATCCTCCTTTCTTTCTTCCTTCTTTTATATCGCCATCAAAGCTAATGCTGAAAGTCGAGCCTGTCCTGTCGTATTTCTGGCATAGTCCGTCTTGAAAATGGCTTTAAATCAACATAACAATATGTTTGCTTGTGCAGCCCGCTCCAAATACAGTTTGGTAGCTCTGGCTAATCACTAGCCAATCATCATGACGTATCCCTATGCCTGCAACAAGGCAATGACGTATCCCTATGCCCTCGAAATGGCCTTGGTGTCACCAAATCGAATTCTGATTGGTTAAAGCAAGTCTTATCGACTCTTGTTTAATGCAGCAGAGCCCGCAGAACTGATTGTGAAGGCCTTGAGGCAGATTTCTGACCCTGGCAACAAATAATGGCTGAAATGTGATTGGTTAAATGCTTCAATATGAAAACACATCTGGAAGCAGTGCAACCAGGGGGGAAAGCAATGAAAGGAAGCTAACAGACAATTTGGAATTATTTAATAAGTATTGATGGACAAAATATAATATATGATTCAGATATTTCTTAGGCCAGCAGAGAAGGCCTTGAAGGCCCTGACGGCCCGCCACTGATCTATATACATACACATATATACATATATATACATACACATACATATACACATATATACATATATATATATATATATATATATATATATATATATATATATATATATATATATATATATATATATATATATATATATATATATATATATATACAAACATACATATACATACACATTTTAATACACTTGCATGTCCTGACAGCAAATGTTTTAGCCCCCACATGCAGGAATCATATGTTTTTAATAATAGTAATATCAATATCAATTTCCCTATTTTCCAAACTACCACAGCACATACTCTGTGACATCTACTGGCAGTGATAACTTTTGAATTGATGTCCCCTGTAACGATCCACTGTCTCTGAAAGGGCTAAATTCAGGATTTGAATATATACATGCTTCGAGAGTCATATGTTTTTTGAATTGTTCTACCACGGCCGATTTAACAGCAAAAACGTTCTTGCCGTGTTGTTTTCCCAGGAGCTGACCCGACTGACGTGCCTGTCGAAACTGAGAGATCTGGCACTGTGTGACTTTACCGCCACCCTAAACCCAGTGTGTCGGTTGTGCAATTATGCCACGCACATGCTGTACCATTTCCCCTTGCTCTTGTTCCTCGACACCTACGACGTGTCCAGCTCGCAAGTCACTGAAGTAGCCGAGGTAGTGAGAAAACAAAAAACAATTCCAACAAGTCTGTCACCAAACTTAACAGCGAATAAGTCTTCGACCGTGCTTCTAAATTGGGAAAATGTTTTGACTTCCGCTGATGATTAATCTGGTCAACAAAAAAATAAGTTAAATATGACAAGCTAATCTAACTGCAAATGACTGAAAAGTGAAACTATTATGAAAAAAAGGATTTAATATTGCTAATAATATAAAAAAATGCCAATTACATGAAAACTAAAGTATACAGAAAAAAATAGCAGATTTGCAATCAGAATTTATGGAACAGAAAATGACCCAAAATATGTTGGCAAGTGTTTTTGCTGTTGCTTTTACCTTATTAACTTTAGGTCACGGATTCTGTGCTGCATATTTTCATGTTGGTATTTGAAGTCATGTTCTTTCTGTTAGTCCACTGTAATGAAGAAGATGATGTTTTACAACATGCGTTCCCGCACTGCTCGGAGAAATCTGACAGAAATTCTGTTGCGACTTCTCAAGAAAAAAAACGCCTCCTTGGAGTCACCTTTAGAAAGTATTCGGTCCCTCAATTACACCTTAAAAAATGTAAGAACCCCTCCAGAAACCTCTTTGCGGTTGTCACAAAAGTAGGTTATTGACTTGTTATACTGTACTACCTCCCCAGGTTGAATGTGCTCTTTCCAAGAAGACTGTAGATGATCCTTACGATACTTTGGACGATGATTTTAGCAGCAAAAGTGACAGCCCTGACCCCGTTGCAGAGCAAATGCTGAAAAAGATTGAAGTACTACAGCAGAGATTGGCTGTTTCCACTAGGAGGCTGCAGGAGTTAGTTCGTGTAGTAATATTTATAACAGAAGAGATGTCTACCTGCGTGTTTATAATGTAGAAAAATCCCTGTGCTTTTTCCTCAGAATTGAAAACTGGCATCAGCACAACGTGTCACAAGCAACACAAATGATGGAGGACACTGTGCACTTTATGTCCACTGAGCTACACAGTGTTGGAAATATTCGCCTGGAGGAAGGGAGCACCAGAGACCCATGGTATAGCTTTTTGTAGCATTGTGCATGTCCAGTCGTTCACTGTAAATCAAAACAAACCTTTAATTTCCATTAAAATACTGGCAGTTGTATTGCCAATTTTATGTACAGTGGTACCTCGACATACGATCTTAATCTGTTCCGGGACTGAGATCGTATGTCAAGCTTTTCGTAACTTGAGCGAACGTTTCCCATTGAAATGAACTAAAAACAAAATAATTTGTTCAAACCCTCTGAAAAAACACCAAAAAACAGGATATTGGATTGGATTTTTCTTAAATTTCCTCTAATTCGCCATCTATTAACAAAGTAACACATAACTAGTGGTTTAATAGTAATAAAATGTGTTTAATAGAAGTAAAATTAGACGCATTTCGTGGAGGGTAGAGACAGCGACATACACGGAGGCAGGGTGGGTGGGGGTCACTGTTCCCTCTAAGCTGCGCGCGTGCGCAATTGCGCACTACTCTCGTCTTCTCTGCGCAGAAGAAATCCTATGGCGCGCAGTAAAAAAAAAAAAAAAACGGATTTTTTTTTTTTTTTTTTTTTTTTTTTTTTTTTTTTTTTTTTTTTTTACCCCTTTCTTCATGATGGGCTCGGTTCTAATGTCCAAAGAGCTCCAGTATTTGTATTTAATCATTAAACGCTGTTTTCGGCTGGATTTGACCGAATTTGAGAGCATTTTGAGCCGTTTGGCGAATGGACGTATATAGACGTTTTTTTGCCTCCATCGCGATATCATCACGACATTTTACCAAGGAATTCACTTCCCTGGGCTCGGTTCTAATGTCCAAAGAGCTCCAGTATTTGTATTTAATCATTAAATGCTGTTTTAGGATGGATTTGACCCGATTGCTGTCATTTTACGGCTCGGTTCTGCTACATCTGCCCGCCCAAGAGTGCTTATTCCCGGGCTGCCATTGATGGTAGACTAACATTGATTTTTACTATAATTTGGACAACACCGGCGGCGGGCCGGATTAAAAATCCTAACGGGCCGTATATGGCCCGCGGGCCGAGGTTGAAAAACTTGTACACACACGATCCGGGGGCGGGGCGAGCGCGCGAATCCCGTTTCGGCGAAACCTCCGTTCGGCCGAATGAACGTTCGGCGGAACGTCCATTCGGCGACCTGCCCGTCTGTCAAACGTCCGTCGGCGAAACGTCTTTAGGCGAATCATCCGAGTACCGATGATGTCGCTCACACTGGTACTCAGTGCGCTCAGGGAGGTTGACTTTCTGCTCAGACCAACGAAAAATTAGAGGGAACATTGGTGGGGGGTATGGTGTGTTTCAGGGGGGGACTTTTTCCACGACAACGCACTTGTATTGAAACAAACAAATTTAAATTAACTTGGATTAATATATACAGACATACTCAAACAAACGTTTAATATAACTTTACACAAAACTGAATTCTAATTTTTTTAATTTTTTTTTTTACCTTCGTTCTGGCCGGGTTAGCTGTTTGCCACGCCTCCACCCTCACGTTCGCTATCGATGGGCTGTTTGCTGTTGTATTCCCTTCAAAATATTCCGAAAATGATGCACACAAATGTCCTCACAATAGAATAACGCACGACCACTTGCCAACGAGAAGTAGTCTTGAATAAGCGATCGCGGGAGCTAACAGGCTAAAGAAGGAAAAGCAGGAAATACAACAGCTGCCTACCTATGTATTGATTGTGGGTAATGAAGTTTTATTCTGAGAAAGGGTGCCATTGGCTATCGGCGTTGTGTGCACGAGTATACTTCATTACCCAGAAAGCCCTCTTTTTGCCCGCGCATGCGCGTTGTGCGTTTTCAGGTCCATGTGCAGGCGAAAAAAACCGTTCAGTGCTCGTAGATATCTGTTATACACGAAAGAGATGCGGCAAGACAGTGCCATGGCCACCTGGCTTGGTCGCATCTAGAATTTTTTATCGTTTCTAGGGCGAATTATTCGATCGAAATTTTCATCATATCTCGAGCATGTCGTAGGTAGAGCTGACCATAGGTCAAGGTACCACTGTATCTTCAACTCACTTGCGGCGCTAGACATCCAATCCACTTTGACAGGGAGGGCTTCCAACGATCAAACAATCGCTGCAAGGGGTTACGAGTTATTTTTTTCCCTCGCAGGTCCCACTTCCTAATGCACGGGCCCCTGGTAACACCCACTTTACACTGAAAAATACACCTTTCGTTTTTGTTAGACTCTCCTCTCTCCCCGCAATATACTGTGCAAACAAAAGAGGCATTGCAAAACAACCTCGACAATAATTTTCAATGTGCTACATCGAAACTGTCAGTAGCCTTCAGGGCAACCTTTTGAATACAACAATTACAACAACATGGATTCTCTACACTTGGGGTCTTCTATACGGAATAGATAAATGGTAGCCTTTGCCATCATTGCAATAGTTTTTAAAGCTTCACACTAAAAACAGCAGAATTAACTTGTCTATTAAAGTCTTCTAGTTTAACAGTTTCATTTGAGGGTTTCCATAGTCTACAAAAAAAAACCATTAGCTAAATTTAATGCTTTTGTGTGTTTGGATTCAATGCTGAGTACAAACTGAAGTCTTTTTTTCACCGTAGTTTGTTTTGAATTTGAAGTAAATTCAGTTTGTACCATGAAGTTGATGTTTTTTTCTTTAAACTATGTCTTCTCCAGGTTCACTTCCTGTCGCGATCTGCTGCTCTCTCGCTTTTCTCTGTCAGACTACATGAGTCTTGGCATCACTGGCATCAGGGTCAACAGAGTGGTCCGAATCCACAACAGCGGGCTGAGAATTCGCTTTAAGGACAAACTTCAAACCCTGCTGTCAAGGGATGGTTCGGCCAACACGGTGACGTAAGTCAACCGCTGATCTGATTTTCACAGATGTTGTTGATCTTGTATGTGTGGTAACCTCAGTCTCAGTCTGCAGAAGGTCCCCACCTTGTGGACTTCCTGTGTGTTGCTCCAGTTTCTTACCTAGGTCTACAATGTCTTGTGTGTCTTGTCTCCAAGAAATTTCCAGAATACGTGATGAAATAAAGTTCTAATCTAATCTAATGCAACATTTGCACTCAGGAATTACAAGCGGCTACTTGAGCACTTATTCTACATCGGTGAACCAGACCAAAATGGCGATAGCGTGTTAAACATCATGGAGGAAGGCTTCAAATCTGCAAGAGAATACAAGGTGTTTTGCATTTTCATTCATATTCAGAAATTAGACAGAAGACCAATGTTGTGACAGGGTTATTCGTCCAAACCAGGCACTTGGAAAAGAAGCAGCAGTGCCCTTAACTAACAGCCTGATCGTGAGTGAACAGCCAAGAATTGATTATTTACTACAGAATACTGGACAAGGGTGTTACGACAGAAGAAAATATGAAATCCCTTTCAGATCTGGTGGGTAAATTTGCGTCTGAATGCAGAAATCGACTCATTTGGGCTATAAATACCTATCATAAATGCTTCATTTTTATCCTGTAGGCAGAGTTATTGTGTCCAAAGTGTTTCTGGGCAACAGCCTTCCCATCAGAGAGGGAGAATTGGTGCACAGAAGAACTTATCCCCGAGCTTCCTCCGTATACCGCAATGTGTACACCAAGTATTTAGGTAAAATACCTACTGCATACAAGAATACACAGAACAGATGTGTTTCCAATTGAGCTTCCGGGTGTGTATTGTTTCCTCTATCTAGATGGAACGCAAACTACCATTCCCAAAGGAAGACAGTGGTTCGTCTTTGACAATGATCTCGTCTTGCCCGAGTACTTGATATGTTTTGAATATCTCACTGAAGTAAGTTGACTGTATCTTTACTTCTGAACAATGTACACTTCCAACATGCTTGATTGCTAGATTGCTCCAGTTACCAAAACTGGGTCCAGAATGGCACGCAACAAACAGAATAGTGTAAGAGTTCAGAGCGGTATTGCCTTTTTATATCCGTCAGGTACGAATACAGGGCCTGCTTCTTCATTTCATTCCGTGACCGGACGTTTGGTCGCCGGACTTTTGGTCGCCGGACGTTTGGTCGCCGGACGTTTGGTCGCCGGACGTTTGGTCGCCGGACGTTTGGTCGCCGGACGTTTAGTCGCCCGGAACCAAACGTGCGGCGACCAAAAGTCCGGCGACCAAACGTCCGAGTACCATTTCATTCGCACCAGTAATTTTAAATACATAACAAATTTGCTTTTACCAGGCTCGAAAAACTTAAAAAAAAACTGTTAGGACTCTTGGACGATGAATGACAGTAAAAAGAGCCCATCTGGGTGTAGAGAGAATGTCAAGGGGAACGCAATTTCACAGTGGTACCCCGAGATAGCTTAATGCGTTCCGGGACTAAGCGCGTATGTCGATTTACTCGTAAGTCAAATGAACGTTTCCCATAGAAATGAACTAAAAACAAATTAATTTGTTCCAACCCTCTGAAAAAAACACCAATAACAGGATATTGGATTGGAAAAAACATTTTTATTTGTTCTAATTCACCATCTATTAACAAAGTAACAAATAACTAGTGGTTTAATAGTTCTAAAATGTTTTTAACTTTACTAAAATTAGACACAGAGGGAAGAGAGAAACAGAGAGGGCGAGGGGAGGGTTGATAGACTTTTTGCACGGCAACACGCTCGTAACATTACATGACCAAATTTAAATGAACTTGGATTACAATGCAGACACACTCAAAAATAAATTTAATCTAACCTTACACTAAACTTAATTCTAATTTTGTTTTAAATTTTGATACCTTTCTTCTCCCGGGTTGGCGCTATTTGCCGCGCCTCCACCCTGACTTTCAGATGCAACCTATCGAGGGTTGTTTGCTTTTGTCTTCCCTTCTAAATATTCCCAAAAGGATGCACACAAATGTCCTCACAATAGGCTAACACACGACCACTTGCCAATGAGAAGTAGTATATACTCCATTCTAGCCATTCTGCACTGACTAACAAGGGAAAAAACACTGAAAAAAAATGCAACGCTCCGCCCAGTGCTCACGAGGGAGTTGTGGGGAGAGAGACAGTGCCCATGATGTTCTTATGAGCAGCCTCTCGCGTCCGCTGTATGCTCGTATATCAAAATTTGTCTCGTATCTCAAGATAAATATTTGCTCGAAATTTTACTCTTATCTCAAATTGCTCGTACGTCGGGGCACTCGTATGTCGAGGTATTACTGTATAATGGATAGAGGAAATGTATTTACTCTTTGGGAGATTTCGTAACTTGGTTGTTGTTTTCGTATATTGGAACAGTAATTTGCACATCAAAGGCTTTCATAAACTGAAAACTTTGTAGAAGCATTTGTAAGTAGACTGTAGTTAATGTAATAATGTGTGCCTTTCTAAGGGCAGCGAACAGCCGACATCACTAGACGACAGCACGCAAGCCCTGGACCTTCCGACCTTTGACACTTCTTTGGACAATGAAGCTATCAACATGGAGCCTGTCCTGGATCAACCGCCCAAGTTGGTTAAATTGAATGCGACAACTCTCCTAAATGCATCCAGTGCACACATGTTCTGTGAAATCACTGTAAGATTTATTTCAGAATGAAGTCCCTGTATTTGTGCTTTTATTGATTATCCATTGAATCGTAAGGTGCTGAACCTTCACAGCAGCGGTCTGAGCAGAATCAAGGAGATTTCTTCCATTAGAGGTCTTCGCCATCTCACCCTCAGCTTCAATGAGCTCACCTGTCTCGGCGAAATTGCTCACATGGTATTGAATCAGATAGTGATTTGATTAAGTGTTCATTCTTAATTCTATTCTAATCATGTCAAATTTCTCAGCCCAATATGGAGTTTTTAGATGCCAGTTTTAACCAGATTGTGAGCCTTGAAGGTCTGAAGGGGTTAAAACAATTGGGACATCTCGATGTTAGCTGGAACAAGTTGACCAATGCCAGCGAAGATGCCAATGTACTAAAAATACACACACCAGCCCTGAAAATACTGGAAACACGACACAACCCATGGACGAAGGTTTATTCAAATAATACAATCATTAAACTAAAAATAACACGAGTTTAACCATTTATTCAGACATAAACAACGACTCTGAATTGTTTGTTCCTGCCAGCCAGAGCATGTCAGAATGACCGTACTGAGCTTGGTGACAACACTTGCAAAACTGGACAACATAGCAGTTACAGAAGAAGAAGTTGCAGATGCTGTTTGCAAGACAACGAGAACCGTTATCAACCAGGTTAACATTTTGGTATTATACAATCCAATCATTGACCGATTCCGTAGGCACCTATGTTGCCTACGAGGATCCTCTGGAAGTTGTATAAGGGAATTGTCCAAATGTGAGCATTTCTAAGGGACGTTACAAGACTTTGAACCATTGGTTTATTTGTAAATAATACTTAAAATATGTACCGTATTTTCACGACTATAAGGCGCACCGCATTATAAGGCGCACCCTCAATGAATGACACATTTGAATTTTTTTTCCATATATAAAGCACACTGGATTATAAGGCACCCTGTCTATTTTGGAGAACATTTAAGACTTTTAAGTGCACCTTATAGTCGTGAAAATGTAGTCAATTTATTGGAGAGCCGTTAACTCTTTGTTTACTGCTATAAACCTGGACACCATTTTGACTGGCAGTGAATGCATCTCAAAGGTGTTCCACAAGGCTCAATATTAGGCTATGTTAATGGGATGAACTGGCATGCCAAAGACCAGCATATGATCAAAGATCGAAATTGAGTATTAGGACTTGTGATCTGAACCTAGCCTAGATTCATGTTTATCGCTGTGAGTGACTTAACATAATACGTACTTTGAATTGTGATAGGATATTCTCATTGTTTGCTCCCATACCAACATCGAGCGTCCCCGAAATCTCAGCCTGGTGTCAACAACTGAACTACTGTCTAAATTATATCCGCCAGTCATGGACCTAAACCGAGGGCTGGAGCCAGATTGGAATGCAAAGGTCAGTGAAATCAATGAGTGTTTATTTTATTTTATTTTTTTAGCCATGATGAGGTCATTTTTCAATTGCTAAAAGTTTGTGAATTTGGAACAGATCACATCTCTAAACCTTGACAACCAGAATATTTATCAGATGAGCAATCTGGATGGCCTGGTCAACCTGCGCTGGGCTTCATTTAATAATAATTATATCTCTGAAGTGGAAGGGCTAGACCGCTGCATTAATCTGGAAGAGCTCTCCCTAAATAACAACAACATCGGCACAATTAACGGTCAGTCATTATATTTCCTACTTCAAATACTTCACCACTGAATTGTCCTCCATTTTATCTACTAGGCCTCTCAAAGCTACAGAATTTGAATAAACTCAGCATGGATGGAAATCAGCTGTCCAGCCTTAACGCTTCTGTCCTCGAGCAGCTACAAAATTTGACCTTTCTGTCTGTGGAAAACAACCTTATCACTTCCCTGCAAGGCATCAACAAATGCCGCGAGCTTTTGGAGATCTACGCTGGCAACAATCATATTTCTGTCTCTAGGGATATCTACTATCTCAAGGTAAACCTGGAATTTAAACCCTCATAACTTAACAAATCAAATATCTATCTACTGAGGGACTGTGCGGTAACCTCAGTCTCAGTCTGCAGAAGGTCCCCACCTTGTGGACTTCCTGTGTGTGGCTCCAGTTTTTTACCTAGGTCTACAATGTCTTGTGTGTCTTGTGTCTGTCTTGCTGCTGCAAACAAGAAATTTCCCGAATACGGGATGAAATAAAGTTCTAACCTAACACTTGATTCTATAAAAACACCAACACCCAAAGTGAATTTTCAATTTAGTACATGTCTTGCGTTGCCATACTTAACTGATTGTGATGATGACAATTGTCGTTCAAACTAGGAAAATGGCAGCCAAATAGATCACCATTTTAAGAAAAAAAATTGGGCTTAAATTCAATAAGAATATTAAGCTATAGTTCCGTAATGTTGGCATCAGCGTTCCCGCTAAACTGTGCAATTGCGCACTGGTCACACACTTTCAGTGCACAAGAAAACCTATTTAGTTCAGTGAATTAGATATATATAACTTATTTTCTGCATTTTGCTGTGTAATTCAGTGAGTGACAGGTGTCCAGCCAATCATAGGAAAGAATGGCATTGACAGTACTTGGGCATGTAACACTGGGGTGGAGTTAAGTGACCCTAATGCTAACTCTGCTAAAGTGAATGTGATATGTCAACTCCCCAAACCAAAGTAAATGCGCTTCTTTTAATTTGGAATGGCTGTCGAAGTATGTGCAAATAGAAGAACAAGTGGTGAAAAAGGGGGAACATCTCTTCTTTTTCGAGCGAAAAAGCTCTGTTCTGCAAAACATGCAGCAAAGCTAAAGTTGTAAGTGAGTTTCTCGATGGAAAAATATGGACTAAATGGAAGCGACACATTCAGTAGAAAAGTTGTTTGAATGAAAATGAGACATGAGAAGGGACAGACGTGAAAAATAAGGTAAAATTTAAGTCAGATTTGTGCATATTCCAGTGACATTTATAAAGATTTTTTAGTTATGGATATTAATCATTCAATTTTATTGTGACTAGATCATTTATGGGTAGTAGAAATGGACCTGCTGATGGGAGGTGTGATCCTGGTGTGAGGCCATAGCGAGCACTTCTGATGTTGTTCACAGTGGTCCTCTTGGCACCCCGTGGAAACATTTAAATAAATTTAATCTATCTATTTAGATCTATTAGTTTATCAGAGTTGTTGTTGGACTTAATATTTGAACAAATGCTTTGAAATTCAGCTTCAGTCAACGGGAAAAATCTTAATTCTTGTTTATATAGTCACCCATGAAAGCATATCTACAAGTTGGCATTTTTAGTCTAGTTCAAGTAAACAAATGTTTGTTTGTTTACTTACTTGATTATGTTTGCAGGCATTGGAAAATCTCATCATCTTGGATCTTTATGGCAATCCGTTATCAGAAAACTTCAAGAACTATCGCATTTATATGGTATTCCACGTGCCTTCTCTAAAGGCCTTGGATGGAAATGCAGTGGTAGGTTGCAAAAAAGCATACAACGTAATGGTAGATTGTTTAGTTAGTGATGTGACATCACTGTCTTTTTTGTTGTTGTAATTCCCCAAAGGATGCCACTGAATGTGAAAATGCCAAAGCTATGTTTGGAGGACGACTTACCCCAGACCTGGTGGCAGAGAAATTGGGCCATTCAAATTACGCCAGCATCACCTACCTCACGCTGCAATCCTGCGGAATCAGGTGGCCTTTTAAAATCCGCATTTAAAGTGACAGCGATTTATTTTGAAAGCAAAGCCTTATAAGGGTGTGAAAAATATTTCTTTTCCCCCAAAGGACTGTGGACCTGTCTCCAATAGACCTGTTCTTCAACCTTAGCACTATCAACTTGGATCACAACAACCTTACCTGCTTCTCAGGCATCATCCACCTTCCCAATGTCAAAGTACAAACAAGAGGAATGAGACGAAACAACTTTTTAAGGCCATGAAAGACAATGACGTCTTTTTCATTCATTACAGGTCCTGTATTTAAACCACAACCGCATAGAGTCCATCCTGCCGAGGCAGAAGACATTTTTAACAAACAGACAGCTGCTTCACAACAAAGTGCACTCCAGTGGCTATGGGCAACAGACCTTATGTAAAGGGAGCAGGTAATGTGGCAAATTGATTTCCACTTAACACTTATAGCCAGACAGTGGCATGTACATGGGAAATTGAATGTCCTACTTACTAATTTTAAACAATCTACATACATAGCAGGAAAAAAATGCAGTTTCTGAGTAAATGTTGTTGTTCAGAGTACATATATATATATATATATATATATATATATATATATATATATATATATATATATATATATATATATATATATGGAGAGAGAAAGAGAAAATAATGCTTTAAAAATAAGAAATAAATCCAAAGTACCTAAATGCCCCTTTTCACTTGTCCCCCAATTTTTAACTGAATCTCAAAATGAAACGTAAAATTTAAATTGTTCATTTGCGTATTTTTTTAACTGCGTGAACTTTGGTTTTAATCAACATAATATTTCAAATATGCCATCCTCCCATTTCAAATGGTCCAATCCATTTGTCACCGTAAATGCAGTGAATGAGCTAATATTCATAATAAGGCTGCGAATTTAAACAATTAGCTCTTTTGTAATCTTAAAAACTCCTCCCACATTTTAATAATTTTTTTTTTCCATACAGTTTGACCGTCAGGGGGCAGCCCCTACCAGGAAATGAATATTTACTCAACTGCTCAGGCTTCAGATTAAAATATAATGTAATACACAATATTCCTTTCTGCAATTTTCATGGTATTTATTATGAAACTCCTTTATATTAAAAAAAAATCCCCATCGCCAAGGATAAGTTGTCTGTCGGATGTTGTGTAAAAAGTCCAAATCTCCCACCTGCAGTGATTTTTTTCCTGTGACATCCTATTTTGTCTTGGCAAAATACAGCAGCAGGAGGGAGATCGCTTTATATTTACCCTGAGCAGTTACAAAAGCTTCTTTCCTTTGTGAAGGCTCCTTGCACCAACCATCATCCTGGAGCCTCTGATGAGCAGCCTGGAAATACTGCATTTGAGTAACAATGGCATCTCCAACATGGCCAATCTGGAACTCAGCAGGCTAACCAATCTTAAAGTGCTCTTCCTTCAAGGTAGGTAAAAGTAAACAGTGTAGCTGAAAGCCAGTTGTTGGTAAAAAAAAAACAGTGACTTTCATTACGCCAGCTTTTGATGAGGGCCACGGAAGGCCACTTGTCACTGCAGTGGCTTGAAAACCTTTGTGTAACGTCAGAATTTGTTCCCTTGTTAAACATCGGTAAACGTATATAAGTAAATGTTTCATAACATTCATTCTTTCTGAGCTGCGCTATGGCCTTTTGACCACTAAGAGGTTGTTGTCAGTCTGGTAATCTAACAAAATCATTTTGTGGGTCATCATTGATCTAATGAGGTCTTCCTACTGGATAAGAATGACTGTATTTAATGCAAAAATAGGGGTTTAATCTTCTCTTGAGCGCAGCAATGTTCATTTGTTAGGTACAGTTCATTTATATTTAGGGACGTCCCGATGCTGAATGTTTTGCTTACTTGACTTCTGATCCGATTTTATTCCAGATATTCCTTGATTTTCAACCCAGTAAAAATAATGCAAGAAATAATATAAGCAGAGAATGGCAAATCGCATTTTTGTATTGAAGAAATGATCTTTTTGCCAATTTTATACGATGCTCTGTTATTATAATTAGTTTCTAAAGCACAGGTGCCCAAGTGATGGCCCGGGGGCCAGATTTGGCCTGCCACATCACTTTGTGGAGCCCGCAAAAGTAAATTGTTGACTTCCTGTTTCATGCCAAAATTCAAATGAAAAATGTAAATATTTAGGGAGTATTCATCTTTTTTGCCTTTTGTCTTTAGAAAAGAAATAAGAAAATAAAAAAATAATTAAAATATCCTGGCATATATATATATATATATATATATATATATATATATATATATTTATATATATATATTTATATTTATATATATATATTTATATATATATTCTTTTTTTATCCCAAATATTTCTTGACAATCTAAAATGTTAACATAAATAAAGCTCTGTAATGTTTGAAAGCCTTGAATATGATTTCATGAATGAATTCTTTGACAGTGATAGATGTCCGATCCATTTTTATAGCCCCCCCAATTAAAATTAATTGGATGTCTACCGCCGTCATTGGTACTGAGACATATAAAAAAATAAATTAAAAAAATTCCCGAATACGGGATGAAATAAAGTTCTAATCTAATGAAGATTCAATGCCAGGAACCCCAGTTAAAAAGAATTTGAAGACTATATCTATCAGTGGTGGTGAATTTGTTAATTTAGAAATGTTTAATAAAAGGTGAGACTTTTACTTTTTCTCTGAATACCTGCTAACAAAACATCTTTATATCAAGGCTCCGACTAGTGCTTAAAATTCCTTTAATTTGAAATTTGACAGTTTAAGGGGTTTGAAGTGGTACTCTGAATTAGGCATTTGTAATTAATTGTCATTGAGTTGTTTGAGTAAATAGCTTTCTGTTTTAAATGAGTAACATAATAACATTTAATGAATCTGAAATATCGACTTCAATATGAACCGTCTGCTACTAAGAAAAAGTATTTTCAATCAAATCAATCAATCAAAAGCCTTTATTTTCATCATACACAGCTGCGTATTACGAAATTGGTGGTGCTGCTCCACAAACTGCGTTTTCCCAGTAAAAAAAACATAAATAAGTAATATAAAAATATAAAAATTCATGTCAAGCAAAGAGCCGCCATCTTGGATTCAATCTTGGAATTATTTGTACTATGTGCTAAAATAGCATCTCGTAATGTCATTTCTGATAGAATCTGTTTGTCCAACAATGGAAAAAAAAATAGGGAGTTGCACAAATGTAGTGTTTCACTTCTGTTTTAGCATACATTTTCTTCTTTTATGACTATATTGGGACATAATTTTGGGCAGAAATGTCATATTGAGTGTTTCACACCCCTTCCAGGGAACGAGATCACCCAAGTCGAAGGTTTGGAGGGTCTCCATCAGCTCAAAGAGCTGGTGTTGGACAGGAACCGGATCAGAGGCCTGTACGAAAACTCTTTCATTTCCCAGGGCTCCTTGATGGAACTCCACCTTACAGAAAATCGCATCCGCGAGCTCAACCATCTCTACCCGCTCGTCGAGCTGCACAAACTTTTCCTCGGCATGAACAAGCTTCAGGTATAATTTATCCTTACAGCTTAATGTCAATGTGAACGATCATCTGTCTTTCTTTGTGCCGTATTATTGACTGGCGACCAGTCCAGAATGTCATACACAATTTTCCCGTTAAATAAAACAGACTAAGCTTCACCTTCCTAAATGAGCTTGCTGAAGATTTTCTACATAAAACTTTTTTTTTTTACTTTAATGAGCTTTTTTCCCATTTATTTGTATAAACAAGGTGGCAAATAGAATGCATTTTTTTCTACACTTGCAGCAAACGTATACATAAAGTATAGTAATCATGACTCATTATCCCCAACTGCGCAATGTGAGGGTTACCATTTAAGGGGTCTTCAGTGTGATTGAAGGTCAGGGGAGTGTGAAAGAAGACAGAGGGGACAATCAGCGAAACATGTAATCAGCTTCTCACTATGCATCTCCTTCTCGCTGAGAGGGAGTGATTTGCACACTTTAGTCTGCCAATCCCTCTTACTTTCATGTATTTAGTAATTAAGATGTAAAGTATGGCAGTTGTTCCAGCACATGGGGGGGCGTCTCTGACCATCAAGCTGGCAAATCATGGAAAAACTCCCCCTCCCTCTTCGTTGCTCTGTTGCGTGCCCAAACTCATGCGATTAAACGTGTAATCTCTCCCGTCAGCTGCTTCTGTCCTGGTCGCACCAAAAATTATGAAAGGATTCAGCGCTGGTACATATGCCTCGATTATCCCTAACACATCCGGTTTTCCATCGCAGGGAATGAAAAAAAAGAAAAGAAAAGGGAATCATAGAAAATATTTTCTTCCCATTTTGTAGGAGATCTCAGAGCTTGATAAACTTGAGGTTCTTCCCTCGCTGACGGAACTGTCTGTCATTGGCAATCCGGTGAGTTCATACTCAAGTACATTCATTGGTTACACAGGACATTTGTTCAAACATCAGACTTACAAAGATAAATCATGCATCACTCTGTTCATTCAATTCATTCATTCTTTTTTAACTAGGTCTACAATGTCTTGTGTGTCTTGTGTCTGTCTTGCTACTGCAACCAAGAAATTTCCCAAATATGGGATGAAATAAAGTTCTAATTTAATCCAATCGAAATCTCTTTCTGCTATTAACTATGATAGATGTCCAATCATGTGTTTCTTTTAATCCTTCATCTTTGAATTTAAATGAGTTTAACATTAGTAAACATTGAATCCATTTCAAGCTGAATGGTGAACGTTCATTCTCTGCCATCCCTCCCACTTCAAATTATTTGGACGTTTGTCACTGTCATCTAATGACCTAAAGGGACATATAGTTCATTCAACACGCTTATTTATTTATTTACTTATTTATTACCTATTTATTTATGTCTAAAATGTGTTTTTTCTGTGTCTGTGTTCTCACCCTCTTCTGCTACTGAGACAGTGAATTTCCAGAATACGGATAAATAAAGTTATCTAATCTAGTACAACGCTTAGTATAACAACCTTTTTTTGTACAGTACTATCTTGCACTATTTTCTCCAGATAAAATAAATGAATTCCAGTTAATGTGTGCAACATTACACACTACCATCTATGCTACCTCTAAATAATATATCATTCAAGATTTCTTTTTTAAATTTAATCTTCAGAGAAATTGAAAGTAGTAAAACTGTTATTTAGATACAAGCACTAACCATGAGGTCTTAAGTCTAAAGTGCAATCCAGCAGGGTTGCCAGGTCGGAAACGTCATTTTCCACCCAATCACATTGTAACTCCTGCACAGTTCAATAAAATTATAACCCCCGTTCAAGATAAAATGTTCCCCCATTAACCTATTTTGATATTTTAACCGGGTAAAAAGTTTTCCCCCATATGTGTGCATTTTTTTGTGCTGGTATCCTCCCATATCCCAAAAACACGTGTGGTTGACTTTGAACACCCTAAATTTTCCTCAAGTATGAGTGTGCGCGCAAATGGTTGTTTGTCTCATTGTGCCCTACGATTGGTTGGCAACCATTTCCGGGTATCCAGCACCCCTGCCACCCTTGTTTTAAGTATGTAAGGTGGGAGTGATTCCAGTGAATGATCAGCTTTCACTGCCATTAACGCTGAGAGATGTTCAATGAAGTGGATTGGACGTCTAGCACCGTCATTGGCAGCCAATGAGTGAAATGATGTCGCTTCCTTATTCTCTGCAGTTTTTGATGTCACTCCACTTCCTGCTATGTAGTTGGATTAGGTGTGAGTTAGTAATAATTGGACTAGACCACTTGGCTTCCCGTGGTGTTTTTTGGGGGGGTTGGTCTTCATTTTAGATTCAAACAACATGAAATAGTATTGAATTTAACTTGCCTTGAGCTGTCGTAACCCTGTTGACAAACAACCCGAGCCACAACACTGAGCCAGCATTGCTCGGCGTTCCCAAATTAAGCGATTACACCACGGGCCGTCGGCTGCGCCTCAAACTGGCCGGCATCACGGACAAATCCGTCGACCAAATGTTGAGTGCTGTTGGCCCGCTTACATCACCCATCTGGAGCTCGTAGATGAGGCGTGAGCAGAGAACGCATGTGCTTCGTAGCCCGCTGATGATGAAGGCGGCGAGGCTACACTCAGCTGTGGCAGCCTCATTCCAGCAGTCCCCCCTGCCCATAAGGGGTTAATCCTGCCAAGGGGTAAAGGCCGAGAACCACCCTAGAGACGATACCGCCTGCTGCTGACCACATGAGATCACTACTTTGTCCGTGTTCCCGTGCCAGAATCTGTCCCCTCAATTTTAGACTTTCACTGGCATTCACTCGGAGTTTCAATGCAGAAGTGGCCTGCAGCAACAAGAAATTGGCCAAACGGAATATTGAACAGTTTTGTGAAGCTAGATAGTAGTGTAAATATTTCAAGACGGACGGCAACTTTTTATTTGAAAAGACTGGGTCAGAGGCATTTCTTATTCGTTGCTTCGCCGTCTCACAAAGCACGGACAAATAGACTTAGGGACAGTTTTTTGCATTAGCACGACACACAATCCCTTCTGTGCAATAACTTCGGGCTGTGCAATAACAATGTGCAATATCTTAGATTGTGCAATATTTTAGAATTTACCTTGCCTGGATGTGACTTTTTATATTTTTATATTACTTATTTATGTTTTTACTGGGAAAACGCACTTTGTGGAGTAGCACCACCTATTTCGTTATATGCAGCTGTGTATAATGACAATAAAGACTTTTGATTTTGATTTTGATTTGATTCCAGATTGGAAGCAGGTTTTAGCTTCAAAATTTGAATAAGGCCGTTTAATAATAGCAAATAAAATAATAAAGGTCTAATCATCTTAGGCAGCTCGGTGTAGAGCGGTTAGCATGTCCGCTTCACTGTGCAGTTCAATCCCTGGTGGTTTCTGACTGTCACGCGTTGTCATAAAACTGCTCGTGACCCCAGGGGAGGGGGACGGTCAGGTTACCTCGACCAGCTAGGGCACATGTGTCAAAGTGGCGGCCCGGGGGCCAAATCTGGCCCGCTGCATGATTTTGTGTGGCCCGGGAAAATAAATCATGAGTGCCAACTTTCTGTTTTAGGATCAAATTAAAATGAAGAGTATAGATGTATATTAAATTTCCTGATTTCCCCCCTTTTAAATCAATAATTGTAATTTTTTAATCATTTTTTTCTGTGTTTTTCGTTCAAAAATTATTTTGTAAAATCTAAAAATATATTTTAAAAAGCTAAAATAAACATTGTTTTAGATCTATTAAAAACTGAATATTCAGGGCTTTTAGTTCAGTTCTTTTAATCCATTTATTAAAAAAAACAACTAAATATTATATCTAAAATGGTCCGGCCCGCATGAAATCAAGTTGACGTTAATGTGGCCCGCGAACCAACCCGAGTTTGACACCCTTGAGCTAGGGCATTGGAGGAAAAACCCCAAATTTGTTCCTCCTAAACTGAAACATCCCCACAGTTGTTCAGGATAACACCCGCCTTTGCCTGCTCGGAAACTATTTAAAAACTGAGTCAGGTAACAAGAGGGTGTCATTTCTTGCAATAATGCACGCTGGTGTGAGAAAGGTTTGTCTTCTATGTGACTGTCTGTCTTCCAAAAAAAAACAAAAAAACAGAAAAAGAGCATGTTGCGTTGTAGATACGAGGTCGAAAAAGAACAACGCTAATATGACTTTCCTGTGTGAAGTTAACATGCTCTCCCTGTGCTTGTGTGGGTTTTCTCATGATACTCTGATTTCCTCCCACATCCCAAAAACATAAATGGTTGAATGGTTGACATTTTTATATTGTAGTACTCAGTTATGAGTGTGAGCGTGAATGGGGTCGAATGTCGTCTCATTGTGCCCTGTGATTGGCCAATTCAGGGTGTCTGGAATGACCCTATGTAACTTCTTGCTTTTAGGTGGCTCGCAACTCTCTACACAGGCCTACAGTGATGCGCAACCTGCCTAAATTGCAAGTCCTGGATGGCATAACAGTTACCCTGGAGGAAAGAACCAGAGCTGAAATTACTGATACAACAGTGAGCACTGCACACGTCACCAATAAGTGCATAAAAGCACATGCTTACTTCCAATGTCTTCTTAACAACTCACTCTCAGAATTTGGACGGTGTTTTAATACAGGGCAATTTAAATGTGCAATTATTGCACAGCAATCCATTCAACTAAATGTAAACCTTAATTGGAATTACGCACTGATTTCTCCGTTGAAACCGTCTAATGCACATGTGTCAAAGTGGCGGCCCGGGGGCCAAATCTGGCCCGCCGCACCATTTTGTGTGGTCCGGGAAAGTAAATCATGAGTGCCGACTTTCTGTTTTAAAATTAAAATGAAGAGTATGGATGTATATTAAATTTCATGATTTTCCCCCTTTTAAATCAATAATTGTAATTTTTTAATCATTTTTTTCTGTGTTTTTTTAAATTCAAAAATCATTTTGTAAAATCCAAAAATATATTTAAAAAAAGCTAAAATAAACATTGCTTTAGATCTATAAAAACTGAATATTCAGGGTTTTTAATCCAGTTCTTTTAATCCATTTATAAAAAAAATATCTAAATATTATATCTAAAATTGTCCGGCCCACATGCAGTTGAGTTGACGTTAACGCGGCCCACGAACCACCACTGGTCTAATGGAAGTAAATTATTTGTTTTGCAACCATAATGGGCCTTATTATACACGACTTAGTCCAGCATCATGGAGACTCGAAGAGAATCCAACAAATAACATAGATCCAACTCTCGCTGCCTTATGGAAAGAGTGGAGTGCCTGTTGTAGTAATTCTCCTGGAGCTCTGAATTAAAAGCAGCCTAAGCCTGCTGGCATCATCCTGCTGATTAGTTGAAATGTGCCCGGCAGATAATGCACCAGTGGATTTGCTCCCTATTAGCCAGGTCAACGCGACCCTTTCTGCCCGCCAATCGCACATGTAGAAATGACCGAGACGGACGGCATTCCTAGCTTCTCTAATTATGCTACATTTTCTTTGATTTGAATTTCAACATTGTCATTGATGAGTAGTAATTATTCCCCTGCCATTTGAACCCTCTTATATATCGAGCAACAAGCAGTCTAATCATAAATGCAGAGCGTGGATAAAGTGGAGACAGCATGCTGAAAATACAAAAAATACAGGAAGTCAGGTGACCTTGACCTACAATGTTTCAGTGTTAAGTCGCCAGCATCCTTGTTTCTGCTTAGCTAGTGCGCAGTGCTTGTCTGTGATTGTGTGCCGGGAGGATATTTGCCTTTTTAGCCCTCCTTTTTTCACCTGATGGCTCTGAATAAAAAGAGCTGGGTTCCAAGTTCAGCAAAAACATTAGCAGTTACAATAGAAATAAAATGTAACCCCCTAAACATAAAGAAGAAAGATACGGCTATTGATAAAGATAAAGATATGATGCGTTTATACCAAAGTTAAAATGGCTCGATCGAGGCCAAATCCGGTTTCATGGTTTAGACCACATGTGTCAAAGTGGTGGCCCGGGGGCCCGATCTGGCCCGCTGCATCATTTTGTGTGGCCCGGGAAAGTAAATCATGAGTGCCCACTTTTTGTTTTAGGATCAAATTAAAATGAAGAGTATAGATGTATATTAAATTTCCTGATTTTCCCCCTTTTAAATCAATAATTGTAATTTTTTAATCATTTTTTTCTGTGTTTTTAGTTCAAAAATCATTTTGTAAAATCTAAAAATATATATAAAAAAACCTAAAATAAACATTGTTTTACATCTATAAAAATTGAATATTCAGGGATTTTAATCCAGTTCTTTTAATCCATTTATAAAAAAAATCTTAATATTATATCTAAAATGGTCCGGTCCGCATGAAATCGTGTTGACGTTAATGTGGCCCAACCTGAGTTTGACCCTTGGTTTAGACCAAAGTTAAAATGCCTCGATCGAGGCCAAATCCGGTTTCATGGTGACACAGGCCTTATGTTGACAACAGTCAAAGTCAAACAACAACTGGTTCACGTAACTTAAAACTAAGGACTGTTATGTCATGACCCCGATTGGATGTATGCGTCATGTTACAATGTTAATGTGTTAAGTGCATTTCTCTGGGCTGTCCCTAAACTGGCGAGGAGAGGGAGATAGAGATGGTGTGGAGTTGATGTGTTCAGGATTATAGGTGGCAATTAAACCATTTAAAAAACTTGAGCAATAAAAGTAAGTACAGCATCTTTTTAGTTTAATGGATTTTCACTTTTTTTTTTACTAAGTATTTATGCTTTTTTAACAGTGAAATTTGGGGTCAGGTTGTTTTGTGTAGGAACGAAACCCTGTAGTGGAGAAAGTCAAGAAGCCTCTAATGTTGGGCTGTGCTTGTATGCATTAAACATTTACGTTTACCCCGTTTGAAATTTATGTTTTTACTTTTTCATTTTTTTATTTCAAGCAATGTGATGAGTGCTGTGGGGCTGCTGGCCTTGAAACCAACCTGCCCGGACTGACTACTTACATGCCCGTGAGAGGAATGACCATGACTGGACTACAGAACCTCATTCACGGACATGAAGCAATCCCAAGTAACAAGGAAGAACCCCCAAATCAGCACCCCTCCAAGTGTAAGTCTCACCTTGTCTTTGAATCAATGAAAGAAATCTGAGTTTATTGTCGTTTTCCACAGTCCCAAGCAAGAAACCCACAGAGAAAAATCCCCCAAATGCCGACACAAGCTCCAGACAGACCCGAAAAGCAAAAAACAACTTAGTAGCGCCGTGTCCTACGCCCAATGTGAAATGAAAACATCACATCCACAGTACAGGAACATAGTACTATTTTGATTTAATTCTGCAAAAGTATTTTTATTGCAGTTACATATCTGTTTTGAACAGATCTAGACTCATAGTGTTTAAAGCAGAGTTGTCATGATTGTATCTTTGTACAGCACTAAATTCATTATGAAATAAACAATTCAGGTTTATTCATTTAAGTCATTGGCTGCCACTAAATGTCCAAGTCATTTTCCGCTGCCAGCCCTCCCACTTAAATCAGATCCCAAATCAGTTTCTGACCACATGTGAATCACTAACAATGATAATCTGAGGATGAGAGTTTTTATGTCAATTTTACTCTTATTTCATACAAGTGTCAAAGGAGGGTGGGGGTTACACGCCACACATTTAGAGGGCCAATGAGGTTGGCCCGCTGGCATCCATTGGGTCGGATGCATCCCCAACAAGTGGATAATCCTTCTTTAGCACACCTCTCTATGGACAGTAATCTGCAATCACTCAGATAAAAATATAATCTTGAGCGAGTTCCAAATGGATTGCAGAGATTGTCTGTTTCATCATGTTAGCCTCTTTAAAAAAAAATAAAAAAACTCATGGGATGTAACTGGAAATGAACCCGTCACCTGATGTTACTTCTGTTGCGCCAAGGATTATACATTTCCCATACTTCCCCTATGATTTGTCTAGAAGTGCAGTACTTGATCCAAACACTAGAGACGGATATTCATTCATTCATTTTATGAAGCGCTTATTCTCACAATGGCCGATCCCAGCTAACTATGGGCACCAGGAAGGGGACACACTGAATTGATGGCCAGCCAATCACAGGGCACAAAGAGACAGACAACTATTTACACTCACACTCATACATAGGGGCAATTTAATGTGTTCAACAAGCCTAATCTGCATGTGCAAAAACCACACAGTGGGCACCAACCTTGGATTGAACCCTCAACCCCTGAACTGCAATGCGACACCCTAACCACTTGATACGCCAGGCTGGACCGGGCCACCAGCGATAGATATCTCCATTCTTTTCCCACACCACTTATTCTGATTACCATGAATGTCCCAATATTCTTTTTATGGAATGCAAACCTGATTTTGAAGATCTGCTGAGACAAAATCCTGATCTTCTACATCAGATGGGGGGAAAAGCACATAAATGTATTTTTTCCCCCAATTGGAACAAAGCTTTATAGTAACCTAGCCATATAAAAGGGTTGAAAATGACACTGTCAGGCCTGATTTTCAATCAAGTAATAGGATCGGGACATCCCTACTATTTATGCTTGTCCCACCAAACAAGTCAGGAAAATGTACATCATATTCACCATATTAATAACTTGACGTCTTTTTCGTCTTGTTGGCTTTTCATGCAATTTAGTGATTTAAATTCATTTCCGAACTGCTTATCCTCACAAGGGTCACGGGCGAGTCTATCCCAGCTAACTACGGGCACTGGGGCACCCTGAATTGGTGGCCAGCCAATCGCAGGGATAGAGAAATTTGTGATGATAAACATAGAAGCAGAAACAAATGAACCGCTCTGTCTACTCAGTAAAATATGAATTGACATTCACAAATTTCACCAAAAAGGTGAAATGACTGGGGATATGATGATTTAACCAATACAGACAAGTGAAATGAGCATATTAAATTATTCATGTAAACATAGTAATGTCACTATCACACTTTGGCATTCTTTTACTAAATTTTAAATTGAAGTCATTCGATCTTATTTCTCCTTTGATTTAAATCAATATTTGAAGCAGAATCTTGCCTGTATTAAATTTAGTTAATTTAGATTAGATAACTTTATTCATCCCGTATTCGGGGAATTTCATTGTCACAGTAGCAAGAGTGTGAGAATTTAGACATAAATAGATAGGTAATAAATACCGTATTTTCACGACTATAAGGCACACTTAAAAGTCTTACATTTTCTCCAAAATAGACAGGGCGCCTAATAATCCAGTGTGCTTTATATATGGAAAAAAAACTAAAATGTGCCATTCATTGAGGCTGCGCCTTATAATGCGGTGCGCCTTATAGTCGTGAAAATACGGTAGGTTATGTTTATTTTTTATGTAGATCATGTGACCTGTAACCTCTCCTGACTGGCTTTGAGCAGGAAACTGGTTAATATACTCCAGATTGGTCGCCGACCAATTGTATGTACGTCACATGTTAAGGGAAAAAAAAGGAATTACAACAAATTGGATATCTACCAGTATCGTAGTAAGATTGTCAGCCTCAGTATGCAGTCACAGACGGCAAAATGGCCAAAGCTCTCCCGAAACAAGCTCCTCTAATGCATGTACTTAACTTTACTTAATTTGCGTTAACTCCCGTCCGGCATCAAGCGGGGCTAATGACGGCAAGTGAGTGCAATGTCATTACTTTGCCCGGCCCGCCTGAGATGAAAATAGCAGCTGATGGGACTTACATGCACAGATTTGGGGATTCAGCCCGGGTGCTCTAATGCACGAGGTATTACAAAGGATAATTACACATGTCATATTTGTCTAGGGCGAGTGCAGTATGGATATGTAGCCCCGTATGTGTTTTAAATATGGTGGTGTGCCAGCTGGGGATTTAGGAAATTAGACCGTGTCAAATTTTATTTTTATGTTATTCTGCCATTGACGGCAAGAGGCGTCTTCTCCAAAGTGAGTCGGAGGTCCGGATCTAGCCCGCGGGCTTCTGATGTGACAACTGCACTCTACAATATGTCTCCCTTTGCATATCTGCCAGAATTTGAACATTAAAATGAAATTAAGCAAAAGAAGGTGAATAATTCATGGGTGCAGAGTGAACCCAGATGCACTACGCTCTGGATCTCCCCTTCCTCTGTCCTGCAGGACCACGTGGTTGATGGTTAGTTTAATGGGATGGAATGTGACAGGTTCTGTTTTCATCTGCCTGATATGGAGCTGGGCTCGGGCGGGAGAGGATGGAGAGGGACGGGGCCCTCGCTGATATGATCTGGATTCATAATTAGACATGTTTGTGCTTGTCATGAATCAGTTATAGAAGATGCACTTTCCAACCCCCATCAGCACATACACACTGGCAGAAGAAAGAACACATGCTCCGTATGGGGGCCATTACTGCTGGTCCGCTGACTCCCTACATTTTCTGTCTGTGTGTGTGTGTGTGTGTGTGTGTGTATGTGTGTGTGTGCATTCACAACACCATTAGTCCAAGAGTGTGTGAATAATTGCTGAATGGACCATGTTTTCACCGCTATCTACTCAGGGTCTAGTGTCGCGGGGGTTATGTTCTGGGTGACGTTACAGGCACGACGACATTGATTGACATTTTATTTCAAAGATAACAGCAAGTGCATTTCTCAGAGCGACTTGAAACTCGACACACATTACACATTTATCAGCTTGTATTAACTTTAAATGTACTGTGCTGGGAGGTCACAATTACACCAACATTCAGCTTTGAGGAGAACTCTTTCAGAGGCTGCTCATTGGAAAAGAAGGATTCATTTTCATTTCAGAGTGCATTTTGTGTTGTCTTGTTATTGTTTTTTTTTTCATCGGCTGTTTTTTTTGGATGCTTTCTTTGTTTGACAAGTAGGATTCAATTACACTCAAAAGAAAACATTTGGATGATGAATTTCACTTAAGTGCACACGCAATGAGGAATATTTTTTCAAAACTGGCATTTATCCCATGTCCATATGTAAAAATAGGTAATGTCGAGATTTTTAAAAAGAAAAAGTATATTTAGTGCCCAAACAGACCATTTTTATTGTTCTCACCCATTCTTACATCATATTTAAAGAAAGTGAAGTAGAAAAAAATACTTTCCAAAATTAATGCACAAGGGAAATTAGAGCTTACAATGCATGTCGTGCCTGACCATGTTTTTAGTTGTTAAGCATTATTTTTGCCTAAAACTAGGATTTATTCACTCACCGAAGATGTTGATTTAAAAAAAAAGTCCCCTGTGCACACTGTTTGATCCCTTTAAAGACAATGAGGAATAACAACAACAGTTTAATCTGTTTTAACTCCAGATTATTGTCTTTCTTTGTGTTGATATTTTAGCCATTTAGTAGATCACTTCATGATCCTCCTTTTCGAGATGAAATCGCTTTCATTATATGAAAACATGATTGTCTTTTTGGGCATTAAGAAGACAAAACAAGGATTAAGAGCATTAGTATTCCTAGTAGTATGTCATTTTTTTGGGGTCAAGTAAGAGCATTATCCAGTAATGTCTCCAATATCTTAATGTGCTCTCTAGATATGAAACAGTGGTTTGTTGATAAATTATTCAGTAGAAGAATACACAATTATAAATATTGAAGGGATTCATTGTGGCAATCAAATCAGTCTGAAATGTTGAGTAACTCCTATTTTTCTTTTGCTCATTGGTTGCCATTAACTGCGATAGATGACCAATCTCTTTCAGTGAATGATCCCTTATTTTAGGGCAATAAACAGGGCACATCCTTGACTGGTCGCCAGCACTTAACATAGCACATTTTGAGAACACTTCATTTATTCTAAAGGATGGGAGAGTGTTTTTTTTTAAATAAATACGTACACATTTTCAATCCAAATTATTTAATATTTATTTTATTTATTGGCCAAAGATGTATTTTAAAAAATCTAATGAGTAAAACTGAATATTTCCTGTTTTCCACATATATTTGTTTTTTTTAAATAATTTTGAATAAATATTACCTAAAATATGTCAACAGTACTGTCTTTCCTTTTTAAATGAAAAGGAAATTATTAAAAGATAGGAGACAATATTTTATACTTTCTTCTCTTTTAGAGGTTAAATTATTTAAAGCAACAATACCAGAGAGTATTTCCCATTAAGAGCCTCAAAAAGAGGATTTGGACAAATCTTAATGTCCATAAATGATTATCGACTATCAGAAAAAATAAGTAGCTACAAATGAGTTCAGTTTACAAACAAAACAGTTCAAACCCAAACATTTTTAGTCAAGTGCGATATTATTCTTTCTTGTGAAATTATATTTTAATTGAATTGGGCCATAAATTAATAGTTTTTTTGTTGCCGTCACTCTGCTTTTTGCTATTTCATTCACAATTAAGACGTAGGTTTAAATGTGACGTCAATGCGATGTTTTCTTTATTTTTTTCTCTTTTTTGACGTCAACAAATTCTGAGTTTTATGTTTTTGTCGCCATGTGAGAGGCGGGGCTATTTTGCATTCGTCCAATCAGAGAGTGGCGCTGCAATACCCTTCACTCTCATTGGATCACATCCTATGTGTGCATTATTGTCGGCGTTGCCTGGTTTTTATCACAATCGGCTAAAGGCTAACGCTACCGATTTTCTCAAATTTCTCGACATTATAATCAATTATCTTAAATATCACACCAATTTTCCTTTCGGTGGTAAATTCCGGGCATCACGGTAAGTTTACAACGCAACAGGGACAACGTTAAATCACCATATTACCGCAACGTAAGTGACTACATTCGAGCTACTGGTTACTGCTAACAAAACAAGACTAGGAAAACAAAGGGAAAATAAATCAGTGTTGTATTTTTATTAAAACGGTGTTGTCTTATTACTCGCTTAAAATTTTGCTTGTATACGATAGCCTTAATGTACCGTTGCTGCTGTTAGTGTGTTTTAGTAATTCGGTAGCTGTTGCCATACAGATTACAGCAGTTTTCCAACCTTTGACCAAAAAACACGAGAAAACCGACGGCATATCACAATATAAATAAACAATTACATGTACTAATAATTAATAATGATTAATTACGTTGCTTCCATACATTGATCCTTTTAAAGAGAACATTTTAAAAAGCAATTGAACCGAGGTGATCTGGCCAAGAAGGCAGCGCATAATATACGTCATAACAAAACAGGAGACATAAAAATTCAACGTACAAAGTATTACACGTCACAGGGGCAAAATTAAAAAATGAAAAAAACGTATGTATTTTATGTGGCAAAGTCTTTGATTTCCAGATTGTGCAGGTGAATTCTGGAAGGTATCGATTTCATTGTACATCCATGTGATACTGATCAATGCATTTCTTTATGAAAGTGGGATTCCTCGCTGCCTCCGAACACGAGAACGATGAGTGGAAATGCTTCTTCAGCTGTGTGGAGATGACAACCTGCCACCCGTTCGGGAATGGTCAGAATGGGGCCAGATGTGCCCCTTCTCAATGAGTACAAGCAGGAGTTCTTCTGGAAGCGCTTCCCCCAGACAGTGTTGGGGGGGCCGCGCTTCAAGTTGGGCTACTGCGCCCCGCCGTACGTCTACGTCAATCAAGCCGTACTTTTCCTGACGCCATGGCTTTTCGGGGGCGTCGGCACGCTCCTCTGCCAGTTGCAGCTCCTTCAAGAGCTGCACGCCGCCATTCTCTCCGGCACGCTGATGTTCGTGGCGGCGGCGGGCGTGCAGGCCGTGTCGCTGTATGCCGGACGCCACAGCGGTCTCGTGGAGAGACTCGGAGCACCCAGCGCTTTAGTTGATGAAGAGGAAGTGGAGTTTACGCACTGCGTCAGCCCGGAGACGGTCCGATTCATAGCGCCCGGGAAGAGATTTGGATTGAACGTTGTGATGCATACGGTACTGGCCGCGCTGCTGTGTGGTTTTGGGACATGGTACGTGCTACTTGGCAGACTGACCGCTCTGTATGGCAGCATAGGTGTTTCCATTGTTGTTTTTGTCCTGAGTTGGGTGACTGTGTGCATAGCGGAATATTCCCTGATTGTGAATACAGCCACAGAGACGGCTACTTTTCAGGCCCAAGACACTTATGAGATAACTCCACTTACTCGACCTATCTACATTTTCATTTTCATTGTTGTGGACTTGTCTGACAGGTAAGGAGCTCGTGACCGACGTTTTAAGGCAACGCAATGAACTCCATGGATGACATTTTGTTGTGCTTTATGGTTACAAGGTTCTCTGGTCCAGTTCCTGAGCTTCAATATGCCAGCCAGGTTCTTCATGTGCTTTTCCTCTTCCTACCTCTCCTGTGGGCGCTGGGAATTCTACCTCCCTTGGATGCCTTGTTCCTGTGGGGCATGGAGCAGGTGCTTGTGTTTGGATTGGGAGGCTCCCCCATGTCCAGTAACTTCAGGTCAGTGTCGAAATTTGCGACACACCTGGCCATCGCTCATGGTGGTTGGGAAACACTGGCTTAATGATCCAATCAAAACGCAAAACATGAATCAACTTCGCCATCTTTTATAAATTCTGTTTAAAAAAAGATTTGTCCTTGAATTAAAGGAAATGTTTTACCAAATGTTTTCCCAACAAAATTGTGTAAAACATCAAAATCACATTCATTGTAATTGTAATTCAATTTCCTCAATTTATACAAGTCCAACATGTGAATGGTTCTTCACAACGTGAAGATTGTTAACTATCTCCCCTTCTCATTTCTCTGTTATTTTACAAATCTCTTCTCATTCTTGATCATTAAAACCTTGTCATTGCTTATATGTCAGGATTGTGATGCCCCAGTGCTCAAAATAATAATAATGTCTCCCCAATTTTCCTAAAATTGGATTTTATAGAGACATGGCTGGGTGACAGGATATACACTATATTACCAGAAATATTTGCTTATCCATCCAGCATTAGCAGAATCTGCAGTCCTAATCATTTGGCCTGGCTAGACTTATCTAAAACCCAGCACCAAGGCATGCAGACTGTTTTGACAAACATTTGTGACAGAATGGGTCGGTCGCTCACAGGAGCTCAGTGAATTATAGCATGGAACTGTCATAGGTTGACACCTGTGCAACAAATAAATGTGGAATTTCTTTGCTCCTAAATATTCCACAGTCAACTGTCAGCTTTATTATGTGAGAATGGAAGACTTAGGAACAACAGTACCTGAGCCACGCGGTCATATAAACTGACTGAGAGGGGTCAGCGGATTCTGATGTTTGGAGCTTGCCAAGACAACAGTACATTTCAGACTGCTTTGTGCCACATGTGAAATTTCAAGGAGTAGGAATTAGGGTGTGGGTTTTTTTTACCCTGGTTCAGGATATCAAAATATTTTGGATAATTCCAAATGCTGACCCCTGACTTAAACAGCCAAGATCAAGAATTCCAAACCGGTCCTCAAGTCCTTCAGTGGGTGCAGGTTTTCATTCCAACTGAGACATTTTCACCAATCTAGTGTCTTAAAAGTGTAATGACTTGAATGCTGTCAGGTGCTGCTGGGATCAGAAGAAACCATATGTGCTTGATCCATTGGAACAAAAACCTGCACCCACAGTGGCCTTTTCTGGGTAGATCAACTCCATTACTGTAGAATAGCTGAGGTGTTCTTATTTACTCTTTCACAGGTTGCTGTTGATGTTTGCAGTTTCCACCGGCGTAGCTGTGTGCAATTATTTTATCCCATCGACGCTTGGAGTGGTCCTCTTCTCCACTGCGATGGGATTCTTACTGAGCTTGGACCTCAGCCAGTTTGGAAACCTCTGCCACACTCCGAGGCCCGACTGCAAGGAATACGGACTGCGCAGAGGGGGATCGCCGCCGCCTCGTCTTTCCAACGCCTTTGGCTGGAAACTAGGTTGCAGGGAGGTGTCGCTGTATGCCAGCCTGTTGTCGGCAGCTCTTGTAGAAACGGGCCTGTTGCATCACTTCTATACGTCGGGTCAAACCCTGAGTTGGGTGGAGGGGGCCCAGGCACCTGTCGGCATGTTTCTTCTGGTCCTCTTCTCCCTCTGCTGGCTTCTCAGAGAAATCCAGGGGGCCTACATTTGTGGTGGTTTATTCCTCAATCCGCTGTATCCCAAAGGCATGTCCAGTGTTCAGACTTTCAAGCAGAAGAACAGAGTATTATTCATTGCAGGAGCTATCAGAAGAGTCCTTCTTTATCTTGGTGAGATCATATTGAAGTCCATTGTTCTCCAAAGTGCAGCTCAGCGATGAACAACAGTGTTTTGTCTTCACAGTGTCTCCGTTTGCATTGATTGCTTTCCTGTCTATGGACAAATCCATGCAGCATTTGCATGGTGTTTCTCTGAGTGTGGGATTCACTCGAGCCTTTCGAGTGGTAAGCGACGCAAAACAATCAGTCTTTTTTTTCTATTGACTTGATAATGAGCATCGATGTGTTGTTCAAAAGTAAACTGTAAAATAAAAAAAATGATGGTTGTTTTCTTTCACTCAAAGAGAAAGTCAATAAGGTATTGATGCGTATTGACTTGCAGGCTTGGCAGAACTCCGAGGACGCTTTACTGCAAGTGGTCGTGGTTGTCATTGTGCGTCTAGCAGCTGAAAACAGCACACTGCCTGGCTGGGATGGCTTGGGAACAGGAATTCAGCTTCTATTGGTGAGGATGACCCATTACTCATACCAAATTCTCTTTTTTAACCCTTGACTAAAAAAAAATTGGACAAACCCCTTGCGACATCATTAGCCGTAAACTACAGTCTTCCCTCAAATATCACGACTTCACTTCTTCACGATTTTTTTCTCCTATTAATTTTGAAAAAATATATATATATATATTTTTTAAAGTTCTTAAAAATGTAAAAATCCACGCTGGTCTACATTAACAACAAATTCACAATGATAACAATTTAAAAAAAAGGTTATAACCTTCAATAAGAGTCACAAATGAAGTCTTAAGCACATTTTCAGTAAATTATCATTAAAAAAACACAGCATGATTGTCCACTACTCACAAAAAGTTTGGGATCTTGGATTAAAACTTTAAGACGAACCAAAATGAATTTTACCTAGATTTTCTTTCACGCACTCATCCATATTTGAGGGATTACTGTACACCAATTTGCTCCCTGCTTTTCACCATTTGGTGTTCAGATGGTGTAATTACCTCTTAAATTTATCGACTTTTATCCAACGTATTTGTTATTATTGACAACAAAAAATATATTTTGATAATTACCGTTATCGTTTTATTGCCCAGGACTCCTTGAAGCCCTTACCTCTCTTAACTAATTCACTACCATTGACGGCAGTAAACATCTAGTCCTGTTGCTAACACAATGATAGCGAATGAGTTATAGTACTTAAAAAAACACATTTTAAAAACCCTTCTACAACTGATTCCAGTCTTCTGAAAATGAGACGATCACATTTCCTATCACCCGATCATTCGTTCTACATACACATCCAGTGATGACGTTTTTTTCCTCTATAGGTTGGGCTTCTGGTGGATAGACTGACCCAGTTTCTGACCAAGTTAAAGTTCACCCTCACCGTCTTGGTGACCTCATGGACTGAGAAGAAGCAGCGGCGACAGTCTGCCGGAACCCTCCTGGCGCTCAACGCCTCGCTCTGCCCGCTGTTGTTGGCGGTGGTGACCCTGTCTGCCCTTCTCTCAGCCCCACTGCTGCCACTCTTCACACTGCCCATATTTCTGGTAGGCTTTCCCAGGCCTCAGCGCAGTTGGCCTGGCCCCGTAGGTACCGCCTGTCCCTGCCCGGACTCCATCTTCTACCAGCAAATGAGCGGGAGTCTGGCTTTGGCATTGAGGACGGCTTTTGCGAGAGGATCTCTAGGTTGGTTATGCATGCAAACACAAAAACATCCAGTAAATTATTCATTATTTACAGCTTGCGCTGCAAAATGCTCATTAGCAACACATCCGCTCATCCATGTTTGAGGGACAGTTATTAGTTATTGTCCAATAACAATGAGACAAAAAACCTTGCGTTTACCATGCATGGTTTTGGGAAGTGGGAGGAAACCAGAGTACTCGGAGAAAACCCACGTAGGCACAGGAAAAACATGCTATCTCCACATTGGAAGGTTGGAACATGGCCACTGTAAATTCAGCATTACAATTGAAATTACTTTTTCCCTCTAGCATAAGAGGGTAGAAGACAAAAAACTAATTGTATAATAGTAATAAACTGAAGATTATGTTGAGAAGTGACACAAGGTCATACAGTCATGTTATTTTTTTGAGTGGTGTGTAATTCAATACAAACACTTCCATGAATGGTTAATATCCACAGTCAAGTGCTGACACTGGAGGGTGTGCATTGAGCAGTAAAGGGGTCTCCTTCTCGTGTCACTTGCCATTACGACTCAGGGGCAGGCATTCTGACACGTCGCCATGGGACGTGACATTATTCTTGAGCCACCTAAAACAAAAGCCTTTCTTCAGTACCCTGCCCCCAAAGATTAATACCAACAATCTGTTTATGGGAATTCAAGGGCACGCAGGGCATATAGTCATTTTTGGGGAAATGATTTACATCGAAGTGAGCACGCGCTAATGATTATTTGTGACTCCCGCTTACAGGTTCTCTAGCGCCAGGCTCTCACTTTCTCGGCCGCTTTCAGGACCGCATGGTTTGGATCATGATTCTGGAGAGAGGATATGGCTACTGCACCGTGAATATTAAGGTATACTTAATAATATGCCATTTTAATTCAAGGAATTAATTCCACTATACTTTATGTACCTCAGTTGCTCAAAAGGCCTTTGGCCAAAGTGAAAAATAATCTAAATTTTAAAACCTGGATATTTGTATTGCTCATCAAGTCCCCAACGTTCACAGATTTTATTAGATCCCAAGTATTCTTCTATGTTTTGCCTTTTTTTTTTTCATGAAGTGACCTTCACACCTTTAGCAGGCTGTGAATGTATTTTACCATATTTTCCTCACTATGAGGCACAACTAAAAAGCCAGCAGTGTGCCTTTTAATCCAATGTGCCTTATGTATGCATCAATATTAGTTCATCATTCTATGAAATTGCCCATAGCACAGCTACATCGAGTTGATGCATAACACAACTCCTAACCACAACTACTATTACGACTACTACAACACAGCAACCTACTACTACTACCACCACCACTACTGCTAATGTGCCTTATATATGAAACATTTATGATAGGCCATTCCTTGATGTACTACTAGTACACATCCAATCTATTTGAGCTGGGGGATCTGGCAGGGAATGAATATTCACCATCAATGGCAGCCAACAGGTTCAGGGACACCACTGAGTATGAAAGACTTGCTCCAAGTATTAAGGTTACCCTGGAAAAAAATGAAATTCAAAAATTTATAAGACAGTACTACATTTTGCTAGCAAGCAAAATATGTCACAAAATCAGCTATTAATACTGGATGTATGCTTTTTAAAGGATTGTAGCAACAATGAGATCTAGAGTACTACTCGAAACTAAACAAATTCTTGGCGGATTTTTAAAAAAAAGACTATTTTCAGATCTGTTAGAGCACAGGTGTCAAAGTGGTGGCCCGGGGGTCAAATCTGGCCCACTGCATCATTTTGTGTGGCCTGGGAAAGTAAATCATGAGTGCCGACTCTCTGTTTTAGAATCAAATTAAAATGATAGATATAGATGTATATTATATTTCCTGATTTTCCCCCTTTTAAATCAATAATTGTAATTTTTTAATCCATTTTTTCTGTGTTTTTAGTTCAAAAATCATTTTTTAAAATCTAAAAATATATTTTTAAAAAAGCTAAAATAAACATTGTTTTAGATCTATAAAAAACTGAATATTCAGGGCCTTTAATCCAGTTCATTTAATGCATTTATAAAAAAAATCTAAATATTATATCTAAAATGGTCCAGCCCACATGAAATCGAGTTGACGTTAAAGCGGCCCGCGAACCAACCCAAGTCTGACACCCTTGTCTTAGAGTTTAAACACAAAACAAAAAATTCCACTGCCTACATGTGTAGCAATTTTGTACTCAATGGGGATTACTAGTGTCAGGAAGGGTGGGCAATCTGGTGTACCTGCATCTGATGGGCGAAAATTGTTCAAGCTTTGGTAATTTTCCTGCAAACGGCCATTTTGAATCATGTCTGATTTATTTCTCAGGGTTTGGAGCTGCAAGAGACATCCTGCCACACAGTAGAAGCACGTAGGGTGGATGAGGTTTTCGAGGCCGCTTTTGAGCGCCCAGAGCGCCTGGGTTTGACACAGGGTTTGAACCTGCACTGGGCCAACGCTCTCACACCGTGCGCGGCGCTGGCCGTGCGCGTCTACTCAGACGCCCGTAATGTCCTTTCGGGCATTATCGACTCTCACGACAACCTAAGGAAGCTTCAGGACGACTTTCTGAAAGCCTTGGTCTGGTTACTTCTGCGTTACTGCGTCAAGAAGCACAAAGGCTCTACGTGGAGCTGCGTTGAAGGGACGGGAATCGGAGGTCGAAAGTCGATATCTTCCCAGCGGGCACAGACAACATGCCAGCCAGTGCCTGAGGCTATTGTGGTGGAATCCATGGTGTCATCCCTCAGGATCAGGCAGGACAGCTCCAGTCTGACTTCTTTTGGCGACTGGTCGGATGAAGATGATCTTTTTGGACCTCAGACAGCCAGGCGGACAGTGGCCTTGGTGACGGCCGAGGCCCAGTCCGGACACACATTGGCGCAGGCCGGAGGCTCTCTTCCAGGCTCTGTCGAGATGGACAGTCTGTTCGAAAACATGGCCCTCTCGGCTCTGCAGCCGTTGCAGCCTTTAGGGCTGGGCATCGGGATGCCGGCCGTCGACAAAGGTCTTAACTCGGAGATCTTCAAGGAGAGTCCCGGCTCCCTCCGGCAGCTGACCTTCAGCTGCCCCCAGTGCGAGGTGTTTAACTTACCGACAGGATGGAGGACGGCGCCGTTGCTGCCCAGCCGGCTCCTGCAGCTCAGGCCTTTGTTCCCCGAGGACTGGTTCAGGTTTGCCTTGGGCCAGTTCGGACCCGTCGTGCAGAACGACACCTCCGAGGACATGACCAAAGCTCTGAAGGAAGACGAAACCTTGAAGGACCTCCACGCTCAGGTGGCGCTCTCGTGTCTGGTGTCGCTCGGCGCGGAGTCGACCTTTACGAGCCCCAGTTACATCTACAGGCTCTACTGTGGAGACGTCCCTTGGACGGAGGGCCTTGAGTGGCTCTCCTCGAGCAAAGAACTTTATCAACTCGCACTTAGGGCTTTCAGGTAAATTACACAGTTATAACTTTAAACTTATGTGTTTGGTGAAGTAGGCAGAGTGTGCATCCTGGAGAAGAAAAAAATACAAACAAGCACTAATAGTCAACAGAAAATAGGAGCAATAGTCAAAGAGTACGCATTTCTGCTTTTTTTAAGTCATTGATTGCTATGATTGGTTCAGTCCCAATCCAAAAGGATTAGACCACCTGTGGCAAAGTGGCGGCCCGGGGGCCGAATCTGGCCCGCCGCATTATTTTGTGTGGCCCAGGAAAGTAAATCATGGGTGCCGACTTTCTCTTTTAGGACCAAATTAAAATGAAGAGTATAGATGTATATTAAATTTCCAGATTTTCCCCCTTTTAAATCAATAATTGTAATTTTTTAATATATTTTTTCTGTGTATTTAGTTCAAAAATCATTTTGTAAAATCTAAAAATATATATAAAAAAAACTAAAATAAACATTGTTTTAGATCTATAAAAACTGAATATTCAGGGCTTTTAATCCAGTTATTTTAATCAATTTATTTAAAAAAAATCTAAATATTATATCTAAAATGGTCTGGCCCACATGAAATCGAGTTGATGTTAACGCGGCCCGTGAACCAACCCGAGTCTGACACCCCTGGATTAGACTTTGAATGTTATCAATGGGAGTGAATGAATTAAAGTAGTTGTTGTTATTGATTTTCTGTTATGGCTAAAATGTGTATGTTATTGGCAAATATTTAAAGGTTTTTACTGTTTTAGGTAGAATACCTGAAGGTGCCAACTGTAAACAGTCCTGGCTTTACTCCCAACATAGTCACTGTGAAGTCAAGCCCTAAATATGCTTTGTCATATTTAATGGTGGTAGCTCTCAAGAGACCTTCCTTTGTCTCATGAACCCGGCTCTTTCCGCCTTTGTTTTCATAGACAGTTACATGTTTTCATGTTGAGGGTTTGTTCTTTACACTTCTTATCTCCGGGCGGCCCGTTGGGGCCAGTGGTTAGCGTGTCGGCCTCGCAGCTCTGGAGTCCTGGGTTCAAATCCAGGTCACCTCCACCTGTGTGGAGTTTGCATGTTCTCCCTAGGCCTGTGTGGGTTTCCTCCCACATTCCAAAAACATGCATGGTAGGCTGATTGGACACCCTAAATTGCCCCTCGTTATGGGTGTGTGTGCATGGTTGTCCGTCTCCTTGGCCAGCGATTCAGGGTGTCCCCCGCCTCTGGCCCCTAGTCAGCTGGGATAGGCTCCGGCACCCCCCGCAACCCTAATGAGGATAAAGCGGTTCAGAAAATGAGATTAAAGGAGACTTCTTATCTCTCGCTCGGTTCTTTGTGTGATTAGTATAAATGACCCCTGGGAACGAATGTTCCGCAAAATTTTGTACAGTGCAAAAAGGAGAATAACAGTTAGGATGAATTCACTTTGAGCAAAAATAATCTAAAGTAAGCAACCCACAGTTCCTTGGAACCATAACAACAGAAAATGTTCAAACACAGAAAATGACACCATTTACGAGTACATCCATTGCAGCCATCATTGTGTGAAAAATGTAACGATACTCATGGATATACGACACATAAATGCTACTCAATAGAAGTCGAAAGTAGCTAGGAAAATAAACACATTCCATACTAATTCTGCACCTGTGCAATCTTGCAATTGATTAGCTAAAATAGTGCTAGCATTTAAAAATGTGTTGCATTGGTTATTTTATCTACTACTTCCTGTTAATAATAGCTTTTATTGACGTTTTTCCTCCACTGTTTTACATTATAAGAATTCTTTTTTTCCCAATTTAAAAAAAAAAAGATTCTTTTTGCAGGGGTGCTCTTATCATTGTCCAGAACTGACTCCGATTATATGTTGGCATATGGCGATGTTTTCATTTCCAATCTTTTTTTTTAAGAAATTGTTTGGCAATAGCAATTCAATGCCATTCTGATGCACAAAATTTTAGAGCAGTAGAAACAATGCAAAAAAGAATGTGTAGTCATAAAATGACAAATTATATTTTTTTTACATTACAGTGGTACCACCTCTAGTAATGCTCAATTAAGGCTCCGATCACAGCCATTTTGTGACATCAGTTATACCCGTGCACAAATATAGACTCACGGACTTACATTGTACATTGGCTAAAACAACATCAATCGACTTCTTAGGATACCCACTTTTTTGGAAATACTGTCTTAAATCGTGCATCGTCTATCTGTGCTCTGCATCAGGTTCAGTTTCAAGCTCCTGTTCGATCAAGCCAGCCTTGGGCCTATGGAGTCCCCTGAGGAGATGTTTATTGCCTTGGAGGAATATGAAAAGGACTGGTACATCGGTTTGGTGTCCGAGAAAGGTTGGCATGACAGCGTACTGCAGGAGAAGCCTTTCCTTTTCTCTCTAGGACATGACCTCTCCATGGTTAGCACACACAACATAATTTCCACTTTGACAGGACACGGGAAGTAAATTTGTGATTGTCGTCATCCGTAGGGTACGTACACGGGCCGAGTGCTGTCCTTGCAAGAGCAGCTTGTCCAGGTGGGTCGACTGAACGGCGAGGGGGTGCGAGGACAATGGGCCAACCTTTCCTGGGAGCTCCTGTACGCCACCAATGACGACGAGGAGCGCTACAGCATCCAGGCGCACCCGTTTATGTTAAGGAACTTGACTGTCCAGGCAGCAGACCCACCATTAGGGTACCCCATTTACTCATCCGCACCCCTTCACTTCCCCTGCCTCTGACCACAGAGGTAAGGAGAGCTATTTTTGTTCATCTCCACCATCTTACCAATGAGGACAAAAGAGAAAATACATCATTTTGTATTTATTATTGCGCTTTGGTTTGGTACAAAAGCATTAGGTTTCAAAATTGAGTCATTCATTAATGATACATATATGATACACATATCCAGCACGGGTGGATTTGGGGCTAGGTTTAGCAGAAACACATTGGTTTTTAAGTTATTGATTTCAAACAGTCCACTTTTCACCAGTTTTTGTTACAACATTAAAGGAAACATCTTCCCTGTCGGCTCAAAAAGGGACACAAAATACATTTATTTTGTTAAGATATCAAGGATGTGCCTTGGGTATATCTTGCTGTAAGCGTTCAGTGCAATTTTTTTGTTTACACTTCACTTGTTTACAACGTTAAAAATAATAGTTCAACAATTTTGATTGTTCATAGTCTTGTATATAATGTTCATTTTTATATGTATATAATAAAAAAAATGCTTGTAAGGAGATGTTTCGTTTTCACCCAAACAAGTGCCTCCCAGGCGTTTTTACGAGGTTTTAGGCTTGGTGAAGTAGGAAGAGTCTGCATCCTGGAGAAAAAAAAACAAGCATGAATGGTTAACAGAAAATAGGAGTCGTAGTCAATCAAAAGGTAAGTAGAATATACTGCTGTGAATCTGAACCGTTTAAATTTGAAGCCACCAGAAATGTCGGCTAATCCAGTCAAGTGTATATTCAAGGAGAGCTATAATTGTCATGCATTTTTTTAAATTTTAATTAAGAACTACTAAGTTCCTCTGAATTATGATGGCAAATTCTGTTCACGTGAAAATCCCTCCATTCAGTCTTGTCACATTGCAAGGTCAGCGATACAGACTGCAAAAGTGCACAGTAGTAGCACGCTGATCCTTTTCCATCAAGGCCTTTTCACTCCAGAATTTGAGATATACACATAGAAGAGGGGGCCGAAGGGCTGTCTCCTTTGGAATGGAAGTGTTTTCAACATAAGTTCGGAAATGTTTCAAATATTTATGTCAACGTTTCACGCAAGATGCGAAAGTGGCAGCTATGGTGGGCAAAAAAAAAAAACCCAACGAGTTAAAAAAAAAAAAAAAATTGACATCTATTCCCCGTATTCTTTTCATTCCACTTACCAAACCCGATTTGAAATTCTGCACCCTTTTCTTGCTCAGGGTGTTTGTGATAAACCAGGCAAACGTGGGGGCGTACTGCCATACATAGTAGAATGCCAGGAAGGGTTGTTGAGAGATCCACATTTCTTTGACACCGTTGGTAATCCCCACCAGTATTAAATACACGCAGCGACTCGTGGGCATCTTGTGTCCCTGGTAACCAGCTGAAGCCACAGGCTGAAGAATAGATAGCATTTGAAGGGATGAAAATATCAAGGAAAATCATATTAATTTCCAGATCCCATTTTGTTATTATTTCACTACCTTGTGGAGATCTTCGGTGAAGGCATTTTGGGCTATGAATGACTGCACTGGCCCTGGGCAGACTGTGCTGATGAGTATATTTGGATATTCATAGAGCTCAGACCGGAGGGAATTAAAAAAACCCTAAGAAAAAGAAGAGCACATTTATGTTTAATTAAATAATTGACTTCTGTTGAACTGCTTTAGGTTACATGTAAAGAAAGTCCTTGGGTTACGATGTCCTCGATGATCAACGTTTAGAACTACCCACCCCATCTGCCATTATCTCCAGTTTCTGCTTAAGTAGTCCATATCTTTGCCTTTTTCCATATTCCATATCCCCAAACAAGAAAGCTGGGTGTTCTAGGTTCAGCCAAAATAATAGCAATTACCAGGGAAACAAAGATTAACATGATTTTTTTATAAAAATGGAGAAAGGAGAAAAATACCGGTATGGGTAAAAAGATGTTGCGTTCAGAAGTTAAAGGCCTTGCAGACTGTAAATACATTACATTGTGGATGGTCAAAGTTAAACAACTTACTGTTCTCAAAACCTAAAAATGAGAACAGTAATGTAATAAACCAGAGTTCGTTCAGTTTGCAATGTTGATGTTTTGAGTTTTTGTTTTGTTTTTGGCTGTCCTGAAACGCAACATGTTTTGGTTTCTCATTCAATAGTCTAATACACGTGTCAAAGTGGCGGCCTGGGGGCCAAATCTGGCCCGCCGCATCATTTTGTGTGGCCCGGGAAAGTAAATCATGAGTGCTGACTTTCTGTTTTAGGATCAAATTAAAATGAAGAGTATAGATTTATATTAAATTTCCTGATTTTCCCCCTTTAAAATCAATAATTGTAATTTTTAATCATTTTTTTCTGTTTTTAGTTCAAAAATCATTTTGTAATATCTAAAAATATATATAAAAAAGCTAAAATAAACATAGTTTTAGATCTATAAAAAACTGAATATTCAGGGATTTTAATCCAGTTCTTTTAATCCATTTATTTAAAAAAATCTAAATATTATATCTAAAATGGTCCGGCCCACATGAAATCGAGTTGACGTTAACGCGGCCCGCGAACCAACCCGAGTCTGACACCCTTGGTCTAATAACTCTCCATCCACATCTTAGCAATAATGGTAAGTATTTTTTTAAATTTTTAATGTATTTGACTTTCCAAGTATTTTACTGACTTTAACGGTAAAATCTGACTTGCATTACAAATGTAGGTTATGTCACCAGTTTGTCTGTTATAACTTGAGAACTCCCTGCAATCATCCAAATTTCTCGTCCCAGCCCGTGCAATCGTTACCTGAAGAGCATGTTTGCTGGCAGCGTATCCCGACGCCAACGGCGCCCCGGCAAGACCCAGCACGCTGCTAACAGTCACGATGCCGCCGGTGCCACGCTGCGTGATGTGAGGCAGCACCTGCTTGGTGAGGGACACGGTACCCAGGAAGTTGAGCTCCATCAATGCCTGGTAAACGTCGACGCTTGCTTCCAGGAATAAAGAACGCTGGCTTCGCCCACCGTTGTTAATCAGGATGTCAATCTAGAAGAGATTTGCATGCTGTAAGAAAAGTAACTCGTGCATTTATCAAGAAAAAACATACTTGTCCAAAGTGTTCTATTGCAGCTTGGGTTTTGGATTCATGACTTGCTCTCTCCAACAAATCCAAGGGAAGAACAAGAATGTCCTCATCATGGAGACCTGAGGACTCTGGAGGTATACGCAATTGAAATTGTAACATGATTTAATACCTAAAAATGTAAACCGCCATTTCACTCCCATTGACGGCGAGAGGCGTCCAATCTAGTTTGACTGGTTTGCTCGCTGTCAAAATGGATTGGACGTCTCACGCCATCAATGGCAGCTAATGATTTAATACCTAAAAATGTAAACCGATGCATTTTTTCTTTTAAACCCACTGGGCCAACATGCATTGTGTAATATTTGTAAATAAAGCATTTCTTGAGGAGGTACCAGCACGGATCACTTTAATACCAAAAATGATTTATCATTTACTGGTTACATTATTTTTACTCATCTCAAAATACTGGTAGTGTCAAAACATCTCTTGGGAAAAAAAATCTGATTACATTTTGTAGGACATCTCGAGGCTAACTTTGCAAGTCATTAGAAATATCTAAAAAGCTGTTATTTTGGCAAATAGTTATACTGAACATTGATTATTTGCATATTATTTTTTGTGAATTCACTACACTGCATTTCACTTATGCAATAGTAGTGTCCATCAGTTTGTTTATTTTTAGATACCATATATGCAATAAAATGACATTGCTGATCTAAAACGCGCAATAATTTCTAAATGAAAATAATGGACATTTTCACAGGGCCATCCAAAACTTTTTTGTCTCACCTAAACATTGGCGTTTCACCCTCTTCAGCTCATCTTCGCGGCGAGCAGACAGAATGAGGCGCGAGCCGCACCGTGCCAGCTGGTAGGCCAACTCCTCCCCAATGCCGCTGGATGCGCCAGTGACCCACACCACCTGACCTTTCAGCTTCACCTCTGATTGGTCAAAAAATTGTGGAAAAAAATACACTCGTTTTGAGTTGAAATGAAATATTGTTAATCATTATTTAATACTTTACAAACTACTTGTTCTATGTATATGTTGTTTTTCTAAGAAAAATTAGATGTCTACAAATATATTTTTACAAAGATAAGCTGCTTTCATCAAGGACTACAAAAGTCTTAATATCTAGGGGAGAGCAGGGTTCATTGTACCATGGTTTGGTTGTCATGCTTGCTACAATTCGACCTCTAGAGGGTGCTGTTCAGTATTAAAATGTTTATATTTGTGCCCGCAAAAAAAGTACCATTGTTTTTGCTATCAAGTTACACATCACTTTTGAGGTATAATGTAATTCCTTTTTCCTAATATCAATTTAAACATTTTAAGATAAACTATACTATCCATTTTATAGTATTTTACACAATAGGGGTTATTTATGTAATTGTTATAAAAAAAGTAAGGACACTACATTTTTGATTCACAATTTCTACGTAGCTAATTTCTTCAGTTAAAATATGTTTTTATGTTGAAGCAACATTGTATAGTAACATTATATTGTACATAGTCTTGTTAGTATTCCATTTTTAAGATGATTGAAAACATCTAAATTTAAATCATAAATTGTCATAATTGTTAGAGAAAATCCCATTTTAATTGAAAATGAGAACCAACCCGAATAAATAAATTAAACGATATCAAATCCAAGACAAGATATTAAGTTTCCCCTTGAATAAAATGAAAATTAAACGATGGCTCTCTCTTACTTTAGAAGCTCCAAGAGGAGGATTTTGTCATTTTTTAGGTTAGAAAGCCAACTTTTACATACATTGAAATACTAATCTATCTTTTGCAGTACAGCATGATACTAATAACCAAGTCAGGAAGTAGTAATATGCATTGCATGAAATATTGATCAATTTGGAGTCCCAAGATGATAGTGTAATAATTCTTAAAACTAACCTATTGCGTAAAGATTTTTAGTTTTTTAAACCTTTTAAGTGACAAAATCTCAAACAATTATATACCTTACCTGACTTGCGTCCGAGCAGACTAGCCCTGAGCAACGTGAAATCTGCATCCGCAAAGAAGAAAAGCAGCAAGTGAATGAACATACAAAGTAATATGAAATAGAAGAACGCAGACCCAACACAGAAATCCATAACTATTAATCAGTAAATAAGAAAAAGTATAGTTTTCGAAGTGTAGTTATCTGACGGAAGCCGACGGAAGTCAGTCGCAGTTTACAAAACAAACCTGCAAGATGTCGTCACGTCCGGTGAAATAAGCAGACGAAGGAACGTTGCCATTGAAACAAAATTAGATCAATATGTATCACTAATATTCGATCGACGTATTTGCAGATCATTAAAAAAACATTTTATGCAGATCAAGATAAGGTTGGCGTCCCCAAAAATGGATGCGCTCCTTGGTTACATGTATATTCGCCATACGTCCATTAACTGCATTCTTTTAACCATCTTGTTTTGTTTTATCACATGCATATATACACATAATACATAAAGGACAGCAAATAAATGCAATACTGATCATTGGAATCCAAGAAATAAAATATAATTTTTAAAAAAGAGGCACACTACTACGCAGTAAAAAAATACATTTGACATTGGCTCTTCATATTTCACATAAAAAATAATTTAATCTCATTAAAAGATAAAAAGTAGTACATTTTTTATTACTCATATGCTTTGTATAAAAATTAAACTGTCAATATTTGTGTGGATTCGGAAACCTTCACTTTTCGCAAATAAACAATTCTCCATAAGATTAACCACAAAGGACAAAACATCACATTCAAAATGTGCAATAATGGGTCGATCAGAATAGTACGTTTGGTTCTTTCACGAATACATTTCTCAATGTTTCCAAAATGTAGCTGGCACAGGACAAAACCCCTGAAATAAATGCACAAATGTGTCCGGTTGAGAATGACAGAAAGCGCATTTGTGCGTCCTCGCTTCGCCTCGCTCGCTTTTCGGCGTTCGGGGATGATGTCATGTTTTCGAAGGCAACCTGCAACATCCGGGTCCTCTCCGAGTGCCTCTGCTCTCCAACAGCTAAGGGTAGCTAGCAAGCTGTCAATTGGAGAGGCTGGGACGGACGTTTCTCAGCTTCCCAAATTCTCACGAAAATCCAAACGCTAATACATCCTAGCGGTTGCCCGCTGAGAGAATGTAACGCATCAAGGTGCTACCCGAAGAGAAAGCTCCGCTCTAAGCGCCGTCCGGCTCTTGTGTGACGATTACTCCTCTGCTAGCCTGAGCCCAGCCAGCCAAAAGGCCACTTTCGTCGCTGTCCTGAGAGCGAGCCTGCCCGGTGTCAAGAGCGAGCGGCCGCCTGGAGCTTTTGGTCACCGCCTCGGCGTCTGTCGCTGTCGAGCATTATTACGGACATTCGGTAAGTCGTCGGACGTTGAACCGCAACCTGTTTAGCACCTGGTGCTAAAAGTACTTAGCGAAGGCCGAGGGCTCTCCTTGCCTCGCGATAGGGGAGCGTTAGCCGTTAGCATAAGTTAGCCGCGAGGGACAAGGGTCAGGGCCCGCAAGCTTGTTTATTTGCTTCGCCGTCTCAGACCTGCTTCATTGCCGACGGACGTCGCGAAACGACGACTCTTCCCTCATCTCAAAACCTTCATATTTTCAATGTACACACAATCGCCTGCACTGTTGTTTGCGTAAAATGCACATAAATCGCATTTATCGCATAACTGGCCACCCGTACAGCGAAATGCGTTAAGTACTTTTAACCGGCTGTGTTGGTCATCGGGAAGGTCACCCTTGGGTGAACGTTGTGTTTTAGTTCAAATCTTCTTCGTAAGTTAAAGTTGGCTTAGCGGCGGTGAAATGGCGTTTCAATTTAGTGTACACTAACATTGTGCCTAATATGTTGCCAAAATATGTATACGGGCCTTCTATTTTTAGACTGCGGGATGTCTGAACGCTAAGCTGCTCGTTTGGAAGCAAAAACGTTTCGTTCGTTGTTCAATTATGTTTGAGTGTATTCTAAACTTCAACTGGCATTCTGTTCATAACTCATTGGTTTCTATCGACGGTGATAGACGTCCAATCTGTCTAAACTGGGAATGTGGCAGTGATCATTCAGAGGTCTGCTAGGAGATACTGTATGAAACCTCTCTGCAATGTGGTTCTCAATTGAAATATTCAAACCTGTCATGTGGATTCCAACAGGTTTCAAGAGGGACACGATGGGGGCTTTTCTGGACAAACCAAAGATGGAAAAATACAATTCCCACGGCGAGGGTAACAGCCTGCGCTTTGGGCTAAGCAGTATGCAGGGCTGGCGGGTGGAAATGGAAGACGCGCACACGGCAGTCATCGGGTTGCCTCACGGTCTGGACCCCTGGTCGTTTTTTGCCGTTTACGACGGGCACGCCGGCTCCCAGGTGGCCAAGTACTGCTGCGAGCACCTCTTGGAGCACATCACCAGCAACTCCGACTTCCAGAGCGCTCTGCAGGAGGACACCTCGGTGGAAAGCGTGAAGAACGGCATCCGCACGGGCTTCCTGGAGATCGACGATCACATGCGAAGCATCTCGGAAAAGAAGCACGGCGTGGACCGCAGCGGGTCCACGGCGGTGGGCGTGATGATATCGCCGAGCCACGTCTACTTCATCAACTGCGGTGACTCGCGGGGACTCTTGAGCCGAGGCGGCGCCGTGCACTTCTTCACGCAGGATCACAAACCCAGCAACCCTCTGGAGAAGGAGAGGATCCTCAACGCCGGCGGCTCGGTCATGATCCAGCGAGTGAACGGCTCCCTGGCCGTGTCCAGGGCCCTCGGAGATTTCGACTACAAGTGCGTGCACGGGAAAGGTCCCACCGAGCAGCTCGTCTCTCCTGAGCCTGAAGTTTATGCAATCCAGAGATGTGAAGGGGATGATGAATTTATTATACTAGCTTGTGACGGCATCTGGGATGTCATGGCCAATGAAGAACTCTGTGACTTTGTCCGCTCGAGGCTAGAAGTCACGGATGATCTGGAAAGAGTCAGCAATGAAATTGTTGACACTTGTCTGTACAAGGTATGCCATGTTGACCCAAAATGCAACGGCATTTTCTCGTATTAAGTCTAACCCATCTTGGCTTTGTGTTTTCATCCACAGGGCAGCCGGGACAATATGAGCGTTGTTTTAATCTGTTTTCCCGGAGCGCCAAAAGTTTCTCCGGAAGCAGTTAAACGGGAAGCTGAGCTGGATAAGTATCTGGAGTCAAGAGTAGAAGGTAGGTACAAGAAACCTGTTACTGAATGATGAATGACTAAGGATGGGTGAAAAACTCTTAATTTGCTCATTTTGTAATCACACACCGAATTGAGCAGCGGTATATAGTTGACGTTATGCAATTATGCAATTTTTGTCCACATTTGAAAACAGTTCCCAGGCAACTTGAAATTTTGTTTGTAAAATGTCTTTGTCAAAATTCCTCAAGGATATTATTTTATACAGAACTTTACATGCTCTGTAGTACATTGCAGTATTTTATATTAAGTATCCAAGTCAAAGGCGTTAATAAAAATGTCAAAATTCACACTTAAACTCACACGTGGAAGACAGGAGGTGAAAAATGGCGGAAATCAGGGCATATTTACGTGTCATCTGGACAGTGTACATTTCTATGACAGAGGGGTAAGATCACTTATGACCTCGTTTGTAAGTTATAAAAAGTGAGACTGGAATCTTTTTAAATTGATCTAATTAAGCATTTCTGAAAAGTTAAATATGATTTTAAGACATGACTTTACACCCTTCCATAAAACGATACAAAATTCATATGAATCTCATATCTGCATGCAAAAGTTTATATTTTCCAGCTGTATTTACAGTTGACCGCTACAGGGGTTATTTAACCAATGTCAATCCATTCCAAGTTCTGGACCATCACTAGAATGTCCATTTCTTTAGCGGAAAATGGTCTTAAGTACGCACAAGTGCACATTTGACTTGATTTTGCGGAGAAAGAAAATTAGGCACTCATAAAATGTATGGATGATGAGTTATGGATTACATTATGCACATTAAACTCAGCAATGCTTCTTGGTATTTTTTGGTTATACTTTTGAAATGAATTTCTACGGACTGTGAATACTGTACTTTGTTTTCATATTGCGCAAAACCTTTAGGGTAAATCTGTATGGGCCACACTGGATACAATGTCCTGACATAATATTGATGAGCCTATTACAACAAAAAGTCTTTGGAAAAAGCTTTCCTACAGCATTAACAAAACTATCTGGATCAGATGGGACCTTGCTCCATAAAGTAAACTGCGCCCAAAAAGTTAAAAAATAATAATAATCCAGTTAAAAAAAAAATCAGGCACAGAGATTTTTCTCACTTGAAGCCATGTTTCCATTTGGGGATGTTTACATTTCACCTGCCTCTGTTTTTAAGAAGCTTACTTGTAATTTTTTTCCAATAGACATCCTTAAAACGCAGGGAGATGAAGAAGGCATACCAGAATTGGTCCACGTTATGAGGACGCTAGCATCAGAGAGCATCCCAAACCTCCCTCCCGGTGGAGAACTGGCAAGCAAGTGCGTGACCTTTTATGCTTGTCGTCAAAATCATTGTTTGCTCTGACATTCTTAAGAAGCTATCCTTTGCTCTCCCCAGACGGAGTGTTATCGAAGCGGTATACAACAAACTCAACCCCTACCGAAGCGATGACACGGTAAGTATCCAAATTTGTACCCCCTCAAAAACTTCTAGAACTCCTTGAAGTTTTGTTTTGGTTGAAGTACGCATGATTTTTGACAAGTATCTTTACACTTTAACCAACCTGAGCATGTTAGGTAACACAATCGGTATTTTGACAGTATCTGTCTGTTTCTTTCTTATGTACAACCACCGAATATTTGATGCATATAATATGTTTATGCCCTTATATTTACTTAGCAAAACAGTATGCAATCGGGCTATAATCCTGGTACTTTGAAGGCCATACACTCACTGTCCTTCAACAATGGTTAACTTCCTATTTGGTTGACTTTTAAAAAGTTCCTTGTTTGAGAGAAGATTTACTTGGAATAATTTGGTCTTTTACTTGCATCAAATTGACATTACAATCTGTACAGAACATACATATGTGGAAGTTATAACATATTCTAAAAAGAAATAAGATAACTTAACATTCTAAAAGTTTGCACTATTATTATGCCCTTTAACTTCTCCAACTTAGTTGAAAAATACTTTTTTTGGAAGAGGGGATATTAAAATAAGAATGCCAAAATACCCCAAAAAAACTTGCACCCAGTCACAAGTTTTCCGGACAAAGTTTCAGATGAAAGATCCTTTTTAAGAATAAGAAAATGAGATCGTACGGTTACATAAGTGGGAATGTGGCACTTCACTTATCACATTGAAACAAACCCATATTAAGAGTGACTCAGGACACACCAACTACCATTACAGCGAATCTGATTCACTAAGACGTGGGCAAAGTACGGCATATTTGCTATGGTCGCTAAATGTGAGTGAGCCAATGCATTCATTATGAAAGTGGAGCTTTTGTTTTGATGAGGATCTTGTGGACAAGTGAACCGGCTAGCAAGAGCAATTACTTGTATCTGCAGTGTTAGCAATTTGGTGACATATTTGCTGTATTGAGTGGCTTTTCTGACCCTTTTAGTGTTGGTTTTATTTTTTTTTGTAGTGAGCAAAAATTCTCTTAAGCGAGATCCTTATTTCTTGCACAGTCAAGGGAAGACCACCACTGTGATTTTCCCTTCATATCCATTGCATAGGCTATGAACAATTTATTGACCGTAAGTCTAGTGTGTAATACAAGTAATCTTTGCCTCTTTATATATCATCTCTATCAATAATATCATATTTATCAGATTGGGAGTCCTGATTAGGAATGGCTGTTATAATTTTCGAATATTTAAGAAATACAGGAAAAACTGGTGCATATTGTTTTTGGGGTGAATTTTGATCATTTGATTAATAATAATGTGTTAATACACAATGTCAAAACGTCAGTAGATTTGCGTTGTAATCATATTTGGCAATTCTTTTGC